>NW_023601212.1:58102229-58395126 GCF_014898055.3 Talpa occidentalis
GGGGAATATAAAAATAAAATTTATTATTAATTAAAAAAATTAAAAAAAAGAAATCCCAAAAAAAAATTTATATTATGGTTTCAAACAGCTTATAATTCTAGAATTCTAATCAGATTTTTTAATTTTATAGATTAAGGGTTTAAAACTCATTAAAATTCTTCAGAAGTTTCCACTGCAAAATTGTTAATAATGACTGATCATTGTAATAAGAGTTTCTCCCTAGGCAAAACTCCAACCACATCCAATTCGTTTAATGACTCCATGAGTAAGCCCCACTATTTTTCTTACTACCTTAGAGTCTCACCATTTATTTCAGTGGAGTGCTGATCCTCAGAAAAATAAAGTCCACTGTCTACTTTTGCTATTGATAGACTATAGAATGGAATAGAATATATGTCTGAAGAAATGAGCTATGTGGATGAATTTATTAGCATTGAATTATGAGATTACTTTGGGAAATTAAGTCTTTCATTAATGAACACAGATTACCAACTGGAATTTCAAAAGAAAGGAAGAGATAAGATACTAATGCATGATTCTACATTGATTTTGATTAGGGTCTTTAGGAGAATTTCAGCTGGGAAGCCATCACTCAGGCAAACCTGTGAAAGTTCAAATGTGGGGAGAAAAAAATAGAGAACAGAACTACCTCCTACAGGTAAGCTAACAAAATTCTTTAAAAGGGGAAAGAAAAACATTAAAAAAGGAAGAGATGCCTACGTGTAAGTGCAGTCCTCTTTGAAGCTCATAATGCATGCTCATTTCTCTAAGTAGAAAGTTTAATTATGAGAAAACCATCACACAAAGCCCACCTGAAGAACATATATACAATACCAGATCAGTACATTTCAAAACTATCAAAGTCATCAAAAATCAAGGAAAGTCTGAGAAATGGGCCCAGCCAAGTACCTAAGGAGACATAATGTATCCTGGATAGAATTCTGGAACAGAATTGCATTATGTTAAAACTAAGGAATTCTGACTAAGTATGAGTTTCTTTTTTTTAAAGATTTATTATGCATACAAGAACTGGGGTCCAGGCCAGAAGTGCGAGGGGTGAGAGGATTCACCAGAGATAGAATGGGGATCAGCAGGCAAACTGACTGAAATACACTGCTTGCTCCCCTCAGATAGCTTCAGAATACTGTGCTTAACCCCTTGTGCCACCAGGGAGGCCCTAAGTATGAATTTCAATTAATATTTGTTCGAGCACAAGAAAAAGTCACCCTGTACCCTTTTGGTTTCTCGGGCTGGATGAGGAATCAAACGGCATCAGACAGGTTAGCAAAGGAAAATCAATGAATTTAATAACATACATATGGAGAATTCATATGGTTATAGATTCCAAAGAATAATGCAGCAGATGAGAAGTATTTATCCTGCACTTCAGGACCTGCAATATCAAAAACAGAGAGACATGAAAGACAAGAAGAGGGCGACCTCATCCTTACTCTAAGAGTGAAGATGAGATTCTTGGACAGAGAACATGTTTACTGATAAACATAGAACTGGATGAGACCCCAAACTATATTCTTCTAATTCATAAAAGGGAGAGCATAGACTGATTTTTTGATTAAGAAAAGGGCAAAATTTAGGACATATTGATCTCTTCTTAATTAGGGAGGGGTGAAGGATTGGGCAAGAATAAAAGCGTTTCCTAAACTTCAGCATCCTCAGAGCTCTCTTTAAGTAGTAACAGTAACCCTCTGAGGTTTAAGAGCCTTGATTGGCTTCTAGTTCTTATGTCAAAATGACAAAAGAAGCCCACTCTGGCCCTACTGAGAAAAGTCTATCTGATTTTTGGGGCAACTGACTCCACCTAACAATGTATCAATATTGGCTCATATTTGCAGTAAAAGTAAATTATTAATGTGAGATGTTAATAAAGAAGAAACTGGGTGTGGAGTATATGGAACTCTGTATTCTTCTCTTCACAGTATTTCTGTAAACCTAAAACTTCTCTTAAAAACAAAGTTTAGTAACACACACACACACACACACACACACACACCCCTTTTCCCTTTTGGGAAGCAGATTCACACAGGTCCATTCCCCATTCCACTATTAGCACCCTACTGGAGAGAGAATATTTAAACATTATCTCAAATTCAATAAAAACTTCATATTAATTTTTTTTAATGGCTAGAGCAAGGAGAGCAAAGGGGAGGTGGATGGGGCTAAAACACAAGGAAGAAGGCCTGTTAGGCCATAGAAAAATAATGGTATTTACCTAAAAGAATAGGAAATTATTAGTTTTCAGCAAGGAAGTGACATAACATGATTTGCATTTGCTGCACATTTAAGGTTTATACATGACCACACACTTCCAAAAATATAATCATACTAAACCAATGTTACCTCAATAAAATTTATTTAAAACATATATGCAACTTGGGCCTCCCTGGTGGCGCAGCAGTTGAGTACTGGGTTACGAAGCTGCCTGCAGCCTCTGCAGCACCGGTTCGCTCCCTGGCTGCTCCCCGGCCACCAGAAGAGGGTCCCACATGGCGCGCAGACCTCTCCTGCCGCCCGCTGCTCCCCTCAGCAGTGTACTTCGGTCCTTCTGCCTGCTCTGCTCCCTGCTCTGGCTCTGGTGAATTCTCTCACCCTCCTGTGCTTCTGACTGTGCCCAGTGCTTGTATAAATAAATAAATCAATCTTAAAAAAAAAAAAAAGAAAAAATGTTTAAAAAAAAATATATGCAACTTTATTTTCTATGACACAACTCAAATAGTTTAGTTAAATACCATCACTTCCTCCTATAGCAAAAATACATATTTAAAAACTGCTTACTGAATATTGGTTTTTATAATATTATATAGGTTGCAGGTGCACAGCTTATAAAATATCTATATATACCACATTATGTTCACCACCAAAAGTATAGTTCCATCCTTCATCATACAATTGATGTCTTTTATCTGACTTACCACCTGCCTTCCCCTTTCTCTTCTGGAAACTGCTATTTTGTTCTTATAGTCTATATGGTTTTTGTTTGTTTGTATGTTTGTTTATTATTTTTGTCTTTTTATCTTCCATATATGAATGAAATCATACAGTGTTTGTAATAAGGACATATTTTAAGTGTAATAATCACTAGGGGAAAAGTTGCTTCTCAATTTCCTGAATTTTTTTTTCAAGATTTATTTATTTATGCATACAAGAGCTGGGGTACAGGCCAGAGATGCAGGGGGTGAGAGGGGTCACCAGAGATAGAGTGGAGAAAAGAACAGGCAGACTGACTGAAATACACTGCTGAGGGGAGCAGTGGCGAGACAGGAGAGGTCTGCAGTGCTATGTGGGTTTCTCCCTGGCCGGCTGGGGATCAAACTCATGCTGCAGAGGCTGTGGATTGCTTCATAGTGTGGTGCTTATCCCCTTGCGCCACCAGGGAGGCCCCCTGAATTTCTTTATGAATAAATATTTAGTGTTGCTGGCCTCCCTGGTGGCACAGCGGGGAGTGCTATGAAGCTGTCCGCAGCCTCTGCAGCACCAGTTCAATTCCTGGCCAGCCCGGGCGATAGCCACATGGCATGGCGGACCTCTCCTGCCTCGCCTGCTGCTACCCTCAGCAGTGTCTTTGGTCCGTCTGTCTGTTCTGCTCCCCACTCTGTCTCTGGTGAATCCTCTCACCCTTCCACAACTTTGGCCTTACCCCAGTTCCTGTATAAAGAAAAATAATAAAATCTTTAACAAAAAAACCCTTTATGTTTCTTTTCCCTCTTCCTCTTTTTCTTTTTAAGATTTATTTTTTATTTATAAAATAGCTGGGGTACAGACCAGAGGAGCAGAGGGTGAGAGGATTCACCAGAGACAGAGTTGGGAACAGAACAGGCAGACACTGCCAAGGGTAGCAGCAGGCGAGGCAGGAGAGGTCTGCCGTGCCATGTGGGTTTCTCCCCAGCTGGCCAGGATCGAACCCACGTTGCAGAGGCTGCGGACAGCCTCACAGTGCGGCGCTCAATTGCCTACACCACCAGGGAGGCCCTCCCTCTTCCTCTTAAGCCCTTTTCTCTTGGGAATTGGAGACTGAATTTCTGGGTGACTTATGTAATGTCTGCTATTAGGCAGAAATGTATGTTCCAGGCGCCTCCTAGGGTGATTTGGCCTCTTGTTTCTGTTGTCACATCCAGTTCTTGAATAGACACTGGTGTGTACTGAAGAATTGCTCATACCTAGTTTTAAGTATTAGAGAGCAGCATCTCCTGCTGCTAACCAGAGGAAGTATTGCATGAATGTGGGAGCCAAATTACCTAGATTAAAATTTCTGTTCTGCCAATGACTAGCTTCATTTCTCAGTACTGACATTTCCTGTTCAGCAAAACACAGATGCTATTAACACCTGCCATCCAGGATGGTTTCTTGATGAGGAGGAAGTAAGCTGATACATGTAAAAAAGTGAAAACAAGATCCAGCATATAGTAAGTACCACATGTTAGTTATTATTATTAATGCTTATAGCACTTATACTATGAGCACTTACACTTTTTCATAAATGACTTTTTTTTTTTTTTTTTTGTGGGACCCTCGCCGGCAGCTGGAGAATGAACCGGCGCTGCAGAGGCTGTAGGCAGCCTCACTGCCTAGTGCTCAACCGCTGCGCCACCAGGGGAGGCCCTCATAAATGACTTTTTTAAGATTTATTTTATGCATACAAGAACTGAGATATAGTCCAAAAGTGCAGGGGGTGAGAGGATTCACCAGAGACAAGAGTGGGGAGCAGAACAGGAGGACTGACTGAAATACACTGCTGCAGCGGAGAGGTCTGCTGCAGCGGAGAGGTCTGCCGCACCACATGGGTTATCTCCCTGTCCAGGGATCAAACGAGTGTGCAGTGGCTGCGGATTGCTTCATAGTGCTGAGACTTAACCCCTTGCACCAACAGGGTGGCCCCTAAATGACATATTTTTAAATATTTTTCTACAAAAATGTTGCAAAATAGTGGGGTTCCCCCTGAAGTTAATATTTTACATAATTATGACACATATGTCAGACTAAAAGATTTACATAGGTACATTATTATTAAATAAACTTCTAACCTTATTTGAATTTCACCAATTTTTAAAGGAAAGCCTTGTTTTTCTGCTCCAGTATCCCATCTGAGATACCACATTGCATTTAGTCAGTCCATTACATTTCTAAAATATCATGCAGTGTCTTCTGTTTCTAACCATGGCAGAGGAATCAATACCAGACTATCAAATACAGCCCAAATATGGACAATACTGGGTTCAGGCAATAGTCAGTGCCTCATGGAGTTTTGAGAAAAGAGAAACACTCGCTTCAGATTTTTGTCATGAGACACTTTGGTGCCATAGAAGAGAGAAATAGAGGCCTTTGTGGCACAGTGCCTCTGCTGGGTTGAGTAGGCAGAGGATGGTTAGAAACATCAGAAGCAGCTGGAATATGTGGAATGGGACACCTGAGGAAAGTGAACTACACATATGTGGGGGACTCACCATGAGACCAGAGCCGGGGGCTGGACTGCACAGGCATTGAGCAAGAGGGCTGAAGGCCTAGAGCTGACAGGAAAATCATGAGTTTTGAGAGCACATTTATAACACCTATTTTGAAGTCTTTTTTTGCAAAGTAGGATATCAAATTGCTGTCACTGGCATTGTCTGTTGTATGAATGGGTCCTACTTTCTTGATTTTTCAAGCTCAAAAATTTTTGTTGGCAACCGGACATTTTAAGATAATACATTGTAGCATTCTCATTTTGGTCCCCCACCCTCCTTCTGGAGTTACTAGTTTTCTCTTTGTGTTTTTTTAAAAAAATACTAGTTTCCTTTACTCACCACTTGTAGAATACTTCCTTACCTGTCAAAACTGCTTTTTTCTCATCACCAGTTGTGTGGGGTACTCCCCCACCCACCCCAACACCAAGCAATTCTGTGACACCTACAATTCAACTCAGTTCTGCCACTACCTGCCTGTAGTTAACATTAGATCCCACAGTTTAAGGGCTCAGTGCCACAAAATTGTGTGTACATGTGCATGTGCAAATATACACATTTCAGACCCTACTCACAAGTCCAGGTTATCTTCTATGTTTCTGATGGGCTGGCTATCCATTGAGGGGCCCACAACCCCCTCCTTAGATTGATTATCTTGCCAGCCAACTCAACAGAACTCAGAAAAAAAAAAATGAAATACTTGCTAAATTACCAGTTTGTTACAAAGGATGTTAAAGAATATGAAAAAAAAAAAAAAAAAAACACCCAGAAAGGACATAGAAGGGGAGATCTGAGCCCAATAATTTATGTCCCCAAGAATATGGAATGAGCCATCCTCATGAAACATGGAAGCTTGCTTATTCCTCAGTCCTTATCCTTTGTTGTTTTTTTGTTTTGTTTTGTAAGATTTATTTATTTATCCAAGAACCAGGGTACAGGCCAGATGGCGGAAGGGTGAGAGGATTCACCAGAGACAGAGCAGGGAGCAGAACAGGCAGACTGATGAAATACACTGCTGAGGGGAGCAGTGGGTGAGACAGGAGAGGTTTGCTCGCCATGTGGGTTGCTCTGAGGCCGGCTGGGATAGAACTCATGCTACAGAGGCTGGGGACAGTTTCACAGCACTGTGCTCAACCGCCTGTGCCACCAGGGGAGGCCCTCATCCTTTGTAGTTTTTACCAAGACTTCATTACACTATTAAGTCTTTAGATCTAGGTGATCAATTCGACCTCCATACTCTCTCCTCTCCCTGTGAGTGAAGGACAGGTGAAAATTTCATCCCTCTAAATACTTGGTTGGTTCCCCCAAATCATCTCATTGACAGGTGTGGTTGAAAGGGATTGTTATGAATAATAAAACACACCCATTTCATTTTTATCACCTGGAAGCTATCTCAGAAACTGAAGACAAAAATAAAATTTTATAACAAAAGATGATGATATCCCTATTGCTCTTATCAAGAAATTGCAAGTGTTTTTGGAACTGGGAGCCAGGAACCATGAATAAAAACCAAAATACATGTTTTTTACTGAAACGCTATCACATGCCAACACCTGGTTTTGGAACACAGATCCCTGATAGAAATGCCAGTCCATGTCATACAGGAATATCATCCTGAAATTTCCTGCTAAGGTAAATAAACATGCTTAAGAAGTAAAAGTTTTGGTCAAATTAAATAGGACTCTTAAATAATAGTTTTATCAATCGTTCAGATATTTTTGATAAATTTGAAACTTAAGAACGAGGTTAAATTAAATGATGGGATAAAATTAAGAAAAGGTTGTTTTACAACCAAAATGCCCCAAAATAGATGACTAGATCAAGAAGATGTGGTGTAGATACACAGTGGAATATTACTCAGCAATAAAAAAGATAAACATGTTATTTGCAGCAACATGGATGGAGCTAGAAAGGATTATACTCAGTGAAATAAGTCAGAAAGAAAAAGAAAATTATTAGATGGCTTCACTTATAGGAGGAATGTAGGATAACCAAATAAAGGATCAGGAAGAAAAAATAATTATAATAAATTAAAAAACAAAATTAACAGGCAACTATAAATCAGAGACATTCTGCAGGGGAGGGGGAGGGAGAGGGATGAAAACAGGTACTATGGTGATGGTACATAGTAACTTGGTGGTAGGAATTTTATGGGGACTGCACCTGAGGGGTGAAAGTATACATTGTACAAAAAGGAAGAAGGATGAATAATACATAGAAAAGAAAAGAAAAGAAAATGTTTCAGGCGGGTTAAACTTACTAGTATAATGCCAGATTGATTGGATTGGGAATTCCACCAAGAAAAGCTGTAACTATTAATACCATCTCTTGGGCATTAAGTCTTTTTTTTTTTAAAGATTTATTTATGCATACAAGAACTGGGGTGTAGACGAGAGGTGTGGAGAGTGAGAGGATTCACCAGAGACAGAGTGGGGAGCAGAACATGCAGATCTATTGAAATACACTGCTGAGGGGAGCAGCAGGTGAGTCAGGAGAGGTCTGCTGCCCCATTTGGGTTACTCCCTGGCTAGAGATGGAACTAATGTCCGGTGGCTGCTTGTGTCTTTAACCTCTGCGCCACCAGGGAGGCCCCTTGGGTGTTAAGTCTTGATGAAGGTTTAACACAGGTGATTCTATTCTGAATCTGTTTCTTTGACTTATATAGTTTCCTAAATCTTTGACAAATTAAAGTTTTACTAAGTTTAATAATGGAAATTCACTGACTACATATATCAGTCTGCTAAAACATTAATTACTAAAATTTTAGGTTTACTTTTGACTTCTTATTACAAACTATAAGAATTTTGTGCTACACATAAAATCTATATCATTTTGAAAATTAAACTATAAGGAATAATGATATAACAAGCAGTTTTTACAATTGCTTACAATTTGGAAATTAAGTTTGTAAGAGTTAATCAATGGATAGGATTAAAGTTAATGGACATAAAGAAAGTATCTCTGGAGAGAAAAAATAACATTTTCAGTGAAAAAAAATCTGGTCTTAACATAAAGTAAACTAATTTTACCAAAATAAGAATGAGAGAAACACTAAATGTAAAGGGAATATGAGTGATCAGGTGGATTAGATCAAATCAATTGTAAGGATTTTTCAAAATAAAACTTTAATGTCAATACTTAGGCAAAACCAAACTTTAAATTCTTTCATCTGCTTAAAGAACAAAAGCATTTTTAAAGTGTGATCAACCTTTAAGGGTTTAAGTAATAATATAATCTGGTGCCCTTTTTTAAATGTTTTATTTATTTATACAAGAACTGGGGTACAGTCAGAGGTGCGGGAGGGTTAGAGAATTCACCAGAGTCAGAGTGGGGAGGAGAACAGGCAGACAGACAGAAGACACTGCTGAGAGGAGCAGCGGGCAAGGCAGGAGAGGTCTGCCACGCCATGTGGGAATCTCCCTGGCCGGCTGGGAATTGAACCCATGCTGCAGAGGCTGAGGACAGCTTCACAGCATTGCACCAACCTGCTGCACCACCAGGGAGGCCCTCTGGTGCCCTTTAATCTTTTTTTTTTTTTTTTTTTTTTTAATTTCTAGAGGCATGTCTTATTTATCTATTTGTTTGTTTGTTTGGTTTATACATGCACTGGGTACAGTCAGAAGCCGGGAGGGCGAGAGAATTCACCAGAGCCAGAGCGGGGAGCAGAGCAGGCAGAAGGACCGAAGTACACTGCTGAGGGGAGCAGCGGGCGGCAGGAGAGGTCTGCGCGCCATGTGGGACCCTCCTCAGGTGGCCGGGGAGCAGCCGGGGATCGAACCGGCGCCGCAGAGGCCGCGGGCAGCTTCGCAACCCAGCGCTCAACCGCTGCGCCACCTGGGAGGCCCGCCCTTTAATCTTAACTAGAGAGAAATCTAGTCCTGTCAGCGTTGTGATGAGGGAGACTTTCTGAAATATATTTGCTTTTAAAATCCTTAATTGATACACTGTGTAATTTAGTACTCTATCATACTAATTAGGGTAAGTGCTCTAAATCTTTTAATTGTTACGGTAAAATTTCCCTAGAACCAAAATTCTAAAACAGTCTTTGAGTAAAAGACAGAAACATGAGAACTCTTAGAAGCTCTCCTAAAATACCTCATAAAAATTGTTCTCATTCTGTGTGGAAAGAGAAATATTAAGAAATCAGGCCTATTTAGTACTGTTAGTTTAGTTTGTTGAAACTTCATGGAAAGCACTGTCACATAAGAAGAAATGCTACCAAGTTTTAACATGTATATGGATGTTTTAAAAATTATGTGAAACTTCTTAAAAACATGTTTTAGTATAAATTCACTTGTCAAATAGGGCTATTATTCTAAAATATTACATGCCAAAAAACTAAGCAAATTTCCTTGTGTTAGATCTTTAATTATTTTCGAGTCTTTGCCATTTATAGAAGGTACTGTGTTTTCATTCCAGGGGGATTCACACACAAAAAAAAGACTGACAAATACTCTAGAAATATAGATTTACCATGGAACCAAGGATAAGAAATTGCAAAACTTATGGAAAAACTGCACTCATTAAAATTGCTAACAAGAGATTGAGATTTTCTATAAGGGACTGAATGAACTATGGAGGACTAATATAAAATTTAATGACTTTTTGTTTGAGATACTACTTTTTACATTTTGCTTTTTTATAGATTTAAAAATACTTTTTACTTTTTAACAGTTAGCTATGACCTATAGCTATTTGATCAATTACATCTTTTTGAGCAGAAATGAAATATTTGCTTTCCTCTTTTCCTCACACCCTCAGAATATGAAAACTTTTATTATTTTATTTCTCATGGCAGTGCATTTGTTTGTATAAATCCAATAAGACTCTTTCTTTTCTGTAATAGGTCATTGAAAACACGGTCCTATTCTTGTAGTTTAACTAGAATGTCATATTTTTTACCAAACCACTTTCGGAAACTAGATTAATCTCACACAGAACAAACAAAAAGAGAAAAAGCCCAACATCCTGCTTACAAAATCCCAGAGTCGAGACATGTAGGGAGACTTGGAAGAGATGTGGGTGAGAGAGCTGTGGGGAGGCTGACAATAGCAGCTGTTACCTTGATTTATGTTTTGATTTTACTTCTTTCACTCTACACTTATCCTGCCCCCTCGTCCCCTTTCATATGGTTCCTTCCCAGAAGTTTCCTTAGACTTGCGGCATGTTTTCAGGCCTCAGTGCCCTGCTTTGGGCCAACCCTGTTTGGCTTGGTATTTACCCACGATGGGATGGGTAACTTTGGGTGTTTCATTGGGAAACTATTATTCTCTCTTCTTTGTCTATGTACACTGATCCTATTAAAATTGTTTTCTATTAAAGATCTTCACACTAAGAGTACGCTTTGTCTTCTAAGCAGCAGATAGCAAAGTCATTTAGAGCATGCAAGTTTGGGGTCCCAGGGTGTCCCTCATCCTGCCCACTAATACTGAGAACACTCCTCTGAATGTCCTATTCCTCAATTATCACTCATGAAATATCCAGCCTAAAGCTAGTTGGTATCTTTATTAAATTTACCAATCTCCTTCCAATTGCCTTTCACCACAGTCTCTGCTGCGGTGAAAGACTTGATCATCTCCAAGCTCTTTTGCAAATGGTCTCAGTTTCTTTGGTAGAAAATTAAGAACTATTTGCTTTATGGCCTGTTTCTCTTCCTAGGCAAAACTTCGGAGCCAGAGCTCTGGAATTGGGAATGGGAGGATGACAAGCTTCTCTCTGAGTAACACTCAGATGACGCTACTTGGATATGCTTGCTTCTTTGCATTTGCAAGTAGTCTTGACAACAAGAACACTAACAAAAGTATACATACATATATACATATACATATATATATACACACATATATACATATATACACATATATATCATTGCTTAATGAATTACAGCAAATAATTACTTACTCTTTGTTCCTAGTAACTTCTTTGTTTTAGTTATTAATTGTCTTAGCAGTCAGTGACTACAAAGTGGAACTGTTGCTGTCCCACACACAGGATCCATCAGACCCAGTTGGTGGCGCATGCATCTTGAAAGAATCCTGAACTTGCTCCAACCTTATTCTCATTATCATACTGAAATCTCTGCCCTAGGATGGGATTTGCCCTCCATTCTCTAAACATGCCATGCATGAATAAGCATGTTCTTTTGCAGTTGCGCAAGGTTGCTCCAAAACACCCCCTATTTAGAATAACATATGTCATCCCTTCTGTTAGGGTCCTTGTGGCCTATATAAGAGAGAAGCTGTTGTTCCTCAGAGAGACACTCACCCTGGAGGTATCCCTGGGGCATTCTGTTATTCTATCACTTCTTTCAATACCAAGTACCATGGTTAGAGTCCTCATTCCATTCTCGAGTGAGGAACTCAAGAACCCACTACTGCCATTAACAGCACCCCTACTCTAGGAGCTGGTTGCTAAGTGTCAGGACATAGCAGTCTGAGTGCTCAACTTGCCCCTCCTGGCATAGGACCTTCCCTCCCACTGTTGCATGTATGATTGGAAGCCCTTCTCTTCTCAGTGCACTGTGACAAAGGCCCTGAGTTGTTCTTAACTTACACAAGAACCCTACTTCCCAAGTTAGCTGTCATTTAAGTCATTATTACGTCATTGGCACACACACCCACATGTTCCTTTGGTATTAATAGAATTTCTCAGTTCAATCTCTTTCTGCCTACTGCCATTAGGATGTCCACATTTATAAATTATTCCTTCATAAAACCCAAAAATTCTTTAGTTAACCTACTGCAAATTGGGGGAAGTTGGCTTTCCTGCCTCGTTCTTTTAGCAAGTATGAAATACCCTTATATTCTCTGATATCAAGTGGGTTAGGCAGGAGATAGGCAGATCTGTTGAGTCAGGAAACTCCATAATACTGGACATTAACTCACACTAAGGTTGACCAAGTCATTCATTATACAGTTGAAATCAGCATTTTCTCACTGGAGATGAAAGGCAAAGTAACCTATGATGCTCTGATAGTGACTGCTCCTATCTCTAAGAACTCCCTCACTAACGTATACAGTAGATGAAATAAAGTTTTCATTGCTAACAAACCTTTTAGGTTAACAACCTTTTAGGCTAATTAAGGAACCCATCATAAAGAGATCACAGGTAGGAGGAGTCTGAGATAAAATGACCTCATAGAAAGAGAAAAAAAAAAAAAAGGATCCCGGTCCTTTACTTACAGTGTGTTAAAACTGCTTAAATAAAACCTCTGCTATTGAGAAACAGCATCCAGTCCCTGATGCTGACTCCCTTATGCTGAATTTCATAAGCTTTCATAAGCTCTTACTTATTGGTGCCTGCAGGACTAAAGTCGCCATTATTTTTATTTTTTGGAGATCCAAAGAACTTAGAATGTGGTCCATCTGCAGCAGATTTTGCATAGCTGTTTCACAGACTTCAATTCTATGCAAATGACTTTGATCTCTTTCCTGCTAGAGCAGGGTGGGGTTTTAGAACATCTTACCACGTTTTGACACCTAGAGGTAGGCATTTTTGAGATTTATTATAACAATTTCATGGTTTTAGAAGTAGCAGAATATGCCACCCCAAAATATACCTCTTGTGATATTCTCTTTGAACTGATTAAAGAAACTACACATGCAGAAGAAACTTTGAAAATGGAGCAGATTGCCCTTTTCTAAGAAAATTCTACGTTTACGAGGAAAATTGTGTGAGGACAGGGGACTGTACCAGGAAAAGAGCTACTAGCACAACTAAGTTTTTTTTATTGGAGATTTATCTACATGGCAGGAAAACCTTCCTTTACCAAACATTTCCTCTTCTCAACTTCCCAGGAATTGCCTCCCCTTCTCTGAGGCCACAGACTCCTAAGCTCTTCCTTATCTCAGGGTGATATATAAACCTCCATCCTTCCGCCACATATAAGTTTCATATCTTTGAGGGATTCCCATAAATAGATATTTAAAAATAGTTTTTCTCTTATTTATCTGTCTCCATTCTCCAGGCCCCTAAACCTTGACCCACCCTCAGTCTAAGTCAGTATACAGTCCCTTCTGAGTATAAACTGAAATTCAAGCAAAATAAAATATTCTCTGACCTACTAACTAAACATGCCAACACTTCACCCCACTTCCCCAAACCTAGTTCTTTCTAGCTTTGTTTACCCTCTTTTTGTTCAACTCTGAGTCACTTGCAGAACTTGTGGTCAACACATTCTCCCTGTTGCAACAATCTTCCTCCCCCATTTGCTATACCGCCTCTCCTTCCCTTGTCTCTCCTTCCAAAGTCCAGATTTGATTTTTATTCCCACCTCATCATTATTGCCTATCTGGTAACATCTTGAACCTACCAGTTTTATGTTTTATGATTAACCTTGAGTTAATGCTCAGGATAAAATGATGAGAAATCATATTGAAGAAGTTGCTGCTGTCCCAGGTGATATTGTCACAGAACAGCTAGCCTCCAGCCAATGCAGCAGATATGTAAGACTTCAAGTGAGATCTGAAGAACATCCCAGTGGAATTCCGTAGAAATTGCCAATGTATAGATTCATGAACTCAAATGGTGGCTTTTAAGTTTATCGGCTGATGGGTGTTTGTTATGAAGCAGTAGGTTAAAGATACATTGACTGAACACCTGAATGAATGAACAAAGGAATGAATGAACAAATTAATAATGTCAATCTGTAAACTATGGTGAGGATTCCCAAATAAGAACTGGCAAACAAGGACTTTTTTCTAAAGCAGATTGCTAATGGGCTTCTAATCTGAGGTGATATATAGTATATGAACTGACAAGGACAAATATATTTTTTTGAGTATATTTTTAAAGCTTCAGTTGCTATGGGGGTGTTTGGAAGTTTTCTCAAATGTATCACCCACCAAAAATATGGAGTCATGACACCATGGAAGTATAAGAGGATATTAATGAGTGCTTTGTGAGTCATGCATTCAACCTAGAGTAGAAAATACCTTCATGGTATTGTAGAAAGTGAAAATTACATGGGAAGTTGAATTTCACTTTAAAGCAAATGCTATAAAATGCTTTTAAATGACAAAAATTATCTTAATCCCAGATTTATTCAGTGAAAATATACATGGACCTTGTCCTTTATGTACCAAGCACTTTGTCAGATGCTGGGAATAGACCAGAAAAGACATAGCTATTGCAAAGAAAAATAAAACAGACAGTCTAGTTGATCGATAATGGCAATGATAGTGACAAATGCAATGACAGAAGAAAGGGATTTCTTGCCTGTGTAAGGAAAATATTTTAGGTTAGTGCTGATATTCAGCATGGATGGGTTCAGGGCTGAAATGATGACAGAATTTTATTTCTCTGCATCTATTAACTGATTTTCTCTGTGTTGATCTCATTCTTGGGATCCACTGGAAGCAAAATGGTACCCACTTGGTACCAAAACTTTCTGTCCCTATGATCTCTGTGGCTTCAGATCCAACTCCTTAAGTATTTCAGGGGGAAAAAAATCTCCCATTTTTGAGTTACATGTCTATTCCTAAAGCAATCCTTCTGCTTGTGTCAGTGGGCAGAATGAGGACCCCTAAACTTGTACTCTCTAAAAGGATTCTGTCAGCCACTACATGAAGACAAAACATGTGCTTAGTGTGCAAGATCTTTAATAGAATTATTGTGCACTGAGAGTGAGGAAGAGAAAGGTGGTAATTTCCCAGTGAAACACCCAAAGTTATTTGTCCCCTCATGGTAAATGTCCAGTCAAACAGAGTTGGCCCAATGTGGGGTGGGGAACCATAGGAAAGAAAGGGACAAAGGAGGCCAAACAAGTCTAGGACAAAAGGAGCAAGTCTTTGAGAGCAATGTAATATCAATTAGCAAAGGAAGGAAGAATGAAGACTATGTATATGGCAGTCAATTTTTATTTGTGACTTTGGTTCAACTAACTCAAAATGAATATATGCTCTTATTATCAGTTGTACTAATGTTTAGCAGTGATGACCCAGATTCTGCAGCCCTCAGTTGTTGAGCATAGGGTGGAGTGCTAGTATTTTGGCTGGCGGCTTTACTACTTTGACCTAATTTTTCCAAACTGAAGATAATACCAGTTTCAACCTCCTCACAATAAATTGATTAGTCCAATGTAGTTGAACTGGTTTAATGGTAGATGCCGAGGGCTCTGTGTGGGAGCATTTGATGATGTGAGAAAATAAATTCCTGCTGTATATAGTAAAATAAATGAAGACTAAGAATTACCATACTGATTCAGAGAAGAAGACACCTACTGTTAGAAGATGTGTATACCTGTTATACCTGAGATCATCTCAAAGTTTAAGAACAGGTTCCCAGATGAACTTAGTAGTATAAATCTAGTTACAATTATTACATCAAATAATATTCTTCCTCACCCTAGTTGTTTACATTATCTGATAATTATCAGATAATGCTCGTTTACTATTCCTAGTTTCTTACAGAATTCAATGAATGATAGGACTGGGTTTTATTATTTTTAATTGTTATTTTTTAAAGATATATTTATTAAAGATATATTTATTTATGCATACAAGAACTGGGGTACGGGTCAGAGGTGATGGGGTGAGAGGATTTGCCACAGACAGAGTGGGGAACAGAACAGGCAGATTGACTGAAGTACACTGCTGAGCAGAGTAGCGGGCAAGACAGGAGAGGTCTGCTGCGCCATGTGGGTTGCTCTCTGGCAGTCTGGTATTGAACTCGTGCTGAAGAGGCTGCTGATAGCTTCACAGTGCTGTGCTTAACCCCTTGCGCCACCAGGGAGGCCCAGGACTGGGTTTTAGGAAAGATATTAATTACAGTGATGTCTGTCAGCAATTACATGCAAATAACCAAGATACTAGGCAAAAAGAAATACCACAACAATGTGCTGTTTTAAACAATTCTTGATTCTAGCTATACACACTTCCCCAGATCACTTAATTATGACACATCATATGCTTGGGTGGTCACAACCATGTAGCAAAAGACTTGCAACAATATCTGCTACAGTTTCAATGTGACATGTTGTTTCTCTTTTGCCCTTTGATGTTACCTGATCTCCACCCATAACATTTGTTGTTTCTGCGGAATTTATTAGAACACATGTTGTTTTGGTTTATGATTTTCAAGTGGATCACAGAACATTCATATGTTCATAAAGTATGAACACATTCACCATATTTAAAATGAGTAAATGTTTCTCTAGTCAATGATGATTCCCCCCACCCCAATTTTGGGCTATTTATTTTTTTTAATGCTATTAATTACCTGCGTTTAACTGCATGTAGCTCCACCTATAATCCTTCATTATTACAATACTTCTGATAGGTCTAAGCCATATTTACCATTACCTTGACTATCACTGCAAGCAGTAGCTTGCAAAAAAAAAAAAATGCTTTAATAAAGGAAATTAATTTCTTTGAATGTGATGACTAGGATTATATTTTCAGGGATCATTTCCATAACTCATTAATATGATGACTGACTTGCCAAAGTGTTAGTGTTGTGAGTTTATCGTCTCTAAAAGCTGCTTACAATTTCATGTAGGAAGGCTGGGAAAGAAATAAAATCAGGGATGCAATTCTAGTCATGAAAACAGTGGGACAGATCATTTTGGAAAAGAGACTGTTCATAAATAACTATAAGAAGTTATTTATTTATATGTATCTGCTTACCCCTGGTTGTCATATATAAATTGGAGTTTGTCATTTTTATCAGTAAATTATGAATTATTTTCTGCTAGATGTTATTATACTATTGGGTTACAGAAACTCTGTATTTCCTTCCTGTCCAGTCACAAAAGGAAGGAAATTTTTCTTTTTCTTCTAAATTTAGCATTTTAGTATCATGTTTATTTCACATCCCTATATATTTTTTAAAACAGCAACCACAATAAATTAAAAACAAATTAATATGAAGCTATTGTTCACACTAGACAATAAACCGGACTAACAAGCAGCAAACACTTCAGGTGAGTCAGGCAGATAAAGCTTTTTAGGGAGGATCTTCTTGGAGATTGGTTACCAAAGAACAGGACTAGTGAAAGATGGAAACTCAAGGCCTTATTTTTCTAAAATAGTGTGTTTGGATAAGACACCTTAGAAATACATCTGGAAAGTTGCATCCTCTTCCCAAAGGATTCCATCTTAACTCCCTTAGACTATAGTTCAGTTTTAGTAGATGACTTTGGATTTTATCTTGTCATTTTTGTAATGCACAGGATTACTACATCTGACAACATAATGCAATTCTTTTATTTGTTAGGGTATAGCTTTTATTATTTTCATTTTTCATTGTTTTCTTTTCTACTGCTTTTTCTCAGTTGTCTGACTTTGTGTGTATGTTTTGCCATGTTTCCTCTTTTCTCAAATCTTGACAGTAGAAACTAAGGACTAAGTACTTTCAGAAGTCTTTATACATTATTTGATATAAATGCGCAATTCCATTACATCACACCCATTAGCTTACTTTTGCAAATTTAGATTTTACTGAAGGTAGGTTCCAAAGAGGTACTATTAAGCATTGATGATTTCTTCTTAAATGACTCAGTTGGGGTCACATACTATTTTGTTGCCCAAATAAACTACCTAGAAGGAATAGACTAATTTACAAGTTCCCCTTACAATCCTTATAAAATCAGTGTTTCCAAAAGTTTAGTCATCTACATCAGATCACCTAGGTGCTGGTAAAAGCTCGCATTTACAGGCTCTACCAAAGACCTATATAGCATCAGGCTCTCTGGAGGTAGATTGCAGGAGTAGAGTGCAGGAGCCTTTTAATCTTTCATGTGCTGGATATCCTGTGCCTCAGTTCTGAGTTTTCAGTCACTGCCTGATTGTGTTTACTTGAATGTATTTTCATCCCATATTTGAAACTCCACCATCCACTGACCTGCTACAATTCTGTCATCATGCTATTATACTGGGAGTCATCTTTGAAGTCATTTCTTTTTGTATTCCATCACTTTTAGTTAACGGACATATGGGCTTTTGTGACATGCACTGGGAAAGACACACATGGATCATGACCGCTAGTATCTTAAAAATTCTTTTACAGAGTAAATTAATCCTGTAGATTATTCTGTACTGTTCTCAGAATACCCCCTTACTTTCCTTGTCAACACTCTAATCTAGATTCTCATCATTTATGCTTGGACTACTATAATTTTTTTCTAACTAGTCTCTTTGCCCCTAATCTCCCATCTCTTTTAAAGGATTAATCTACTGAAAACTTAATCTTAAAACAACACTGAATATTTTTAACCCTTACTTAATGCCTTCAGTGTTTCCAATTGCTTATGGGCTATTTTCTAAAGAGGATTCAAAACTCTTTACAATCTGGCCTCTGGATGAATTTTTTTTTTTAAAGATTTATTTATTCATACAAGCACTGGGTACAGTCAGATGCACGGGAGGGTGAGAGAATTCACCAGGGCCAGCATGGGGAGCAGAACAGGCAGATTGACAAAGTACACTGCTGAGGGGAGCAGCAAGCGGTAGGAGAGGTCTTTGTGCCAGGTGGGACCCTCGCTTGGCGGCTGGGGATGAAACGGGCGCTGCAGAGGCTGTGGGCAGCTTCGCAACCCAGCGCTCAACCGCTGCCCCACAGGGGAGGCCCTCTGGATGAATTTTTACTTATAATTAGTTTGCCCCTGCCAAACAGATATCTGAATTTGATGTAAGAAGCTTTACTTACTTATTTTCTGGTATCATGACTTTAAATTGACAAAGCCAAACTTCTCCCTTAAGTCCTAACATTTTCCCCACCAAGACAGCTGGTCTTCAGTACTTGCTCTTGTTTCAGCAATTATGACTATTCCCTGCAAATCATTAAGCATTTAGCATGTGCTCCTTGGTAACATTACTCATGTATTTTTCCAATTCAATTTTTCCATAAGCTTCCTGAATGTAGGAGTAATGTTTTATGTACATTTCTATCTCTTCTTTGCCCAGTCCAGGCCTATTGTAATAAGTATAGCAAGTATTGATCAGATTTATTATATTCATTTATGTATTCCTTTATCAAAAAACTAATGAAAGTCCACTGAGAACCAATAAGGTCTTTTTCTTTTTTTTTCATGGTGCTTAGTCTAGTTGGAAATAAGACTTTAAACATAGTAAAATAAAAACGAGATCAAATGTTTTATTCATTTGTTAATAAAAAAAAGTTTATAAGCACCTATCAGGCCAGGTATGGCTTTACATACTAGGAATACAAAGCTGAAGCTGATAGGCTAGTGGAGGAGAATCATATCCAAACCACTAAAATACAATATTGTAAGAGCAAACAAACTATCCTGGGAGCACAAATGAGGGTTCAAGTATCTCTGCCAAGGAGAGTCATTAAGGCTTCACATTTCAGTTGAGTCTTGAAATTATGCAAGAGTTTGGATACCGCAATGTTCATACAGGAAGGGTGATACCTGGAAATCTGATAAGCCCATTCCTATCTCATTATTCTGAGAAGAAACCTGAGCTAGGCACATAGGGTGAGCAGCATCGGCAGAGCAGAGGTAGATGGCAGCCTTACTATGATCATTCACTGACCACGTGAATGGGCACCTGGTTGCTGGGCCTTCATGTAGGTTCTTCCCTTCAGCATGGACAGACGTTCTAGGGGACTGGCCCTAGTTGTCCGTATAGTTTTCAATATCCAGGACAGAATTAAATGAGATGGTCCCCGCTAAGATTCATAGAATCAGAGTTGGAAAGGATACCCAAATAGACCAATCCAGTTGTTTCTAACAGACATTCCCCAGAACTGTGTATATTTTCAAGATGGCGAATGAAAATCCCACATTAAATTTCAATACGCCAAGAAACCTACCAGAAACTGTACATTTTCTGGTGGCATAAACTGCCAGCTCTCCTTTTACGCTAGAATTATAGGAGAGCCACAATACACCGAGGTTCTGACTGAGCTGCATTCTGACTAAGGATAATTTGTTTTCCCATCGTTACGCTCAATTGGATAAACACCTTATCCAAAATACATGTTCGGATCCATAAAACTGGTAATATTTCCTTCAAATACCGATTCACCTTAATTTATTCATCACAGTGCTCTGGAATGACTTATCAGCAGAGACGCTGCAGTGCTCTTTCCACCTGCAAAGAGCTTCCAGGTTCTTCCCGTGCATCCCAGTCTACACCCTGCGCCATCAATCCGGATTGGGACGCCTCCGTCCCCAGGTCACCCCTCCCGTCTCTACCGCCTCAGGCACCGCTCAGCTTCAAGTTCAGGAATGCGGCTCGCCCCACGCATGCGCGCTACAGCGACTCCGCCCCGGGGCCGCTCCTCTCCCACCTGGAGCTGGAGCTGGGATCCCGGGCAACCCCGAGGGTCGTCGCCCAGGCCGCATGCGCGCGGTCGCATTTGGCGCCCTTTCCCCTCATCCCGCGACCCCTCCGCCACCCCGCCCCTCCATGCCACTCTTTTCAATCCTTTCACCCGACTGAGACGGCCTGCCCTCCGTACGCGGAGACGGGCTTCCGACTTCGGCGGCGGCAGCGGCTAGGCCGGCGCCGTCTCCCGGCGCGCCGTGCGCGTGTGAGCGGCGCCGGGCCGCGTCTGAAGTAGCCCGCTCCGCCGCTTCCGCCCCTTCCGCCGCTCGCGCACGCGCACGGCCGGCCCACGGCGCGCCCGGGTTGGCTGCCGCAGCGGCGCGGCGGGGCGGGGGCGCGGGCGCGGGCGGCGGCGGCGGCCTCGAGAGCGGTAGTGGTTTCTACTCCGCTTTATTAGTTTCCTCCGCCCCCTCCCGTCGGGCGCTGTTGTGTGGTTGCCTGAAAAAAATCAACTTTATTGTTCCTCAGCCCCACCTCCCGGCGCGGCGCGCGTCCTCAGGATGCACTGAGGCGGGCGGGGAGGGGAGGCGGGGAGGCGGCGGGTCGCGGTCGCGGTCCCTCTCCTCCGAGCGCCCGGCCGGAGGGGGGGGAGTCACGATGTCTGGAAGCCGCCAGGCCGGGTCGGGCTCCGCCGGGACCAGCCCCGGCTCCTCGGCGGCCTCCTCGGTGACTTCCGCCTCCTCGTCCTTATCCTCTTCCCCGTCGCCCCCGTCCGTGGCGGCTTCGGCGGCGGCTCTGGGGTCCGGCGGGCGGCCCAGGCCACGGGCTCCGGCGGCCTCGGGGGCCCGGTGCGGCCTGTGCTCGTGGCGGCCGCCGTGTCCGGCAGCGGCGGCGGGAGCGGCGGCGGGACGGGGTCCGCGGGCCTGTCCCGGATCAGCTGCGCGGCCAGGCCCAGCGCCGGCGGAGGAGGCAGCAGCTCCAGCCTCGGCAGCAGCAGTAGGAAGCGACCTCTGCTCGCCCCCCTCTGCAACGGGCTCATCAACTCCTACGAGGACAAAAGCAACGACTTCGTCTGGTGGGTTCGAAGCGAGCTCCTTCCCCCCCCCCCAACTGGGTTTCGAGTTCTTGCTGCTTGGACTGGTGGGGTCCAGGGGGAGGGTGGTCTGTGCCGGGCCAGGTCGGCGTCTGCAGAAACCTTCAGGCTGATGGTTGATGGGGTGAGATGGGGGAATGTCGGGGTCCCGGGGCAGGTGGAGGTTCTACGGAGGTAAGTGCTGATGAGGACTACGCGAAGAGCACTTAGGGAATCCGAACTAATATAGGGAGGGGCAGGAGATAGAAGGTCAAATAAATGTGCATACAGGAGGGAAAGTTGGGAAGGGAGGCAGGGCCTTGAATTTTCTGTCTGGTGAATTTCTCCCATGTCAGTCCCTGGTGGCTTTTAGTGAATTACAAGTGAATTACGCTTGTAAAGGGGGAGGCTGGCGCTTCCTGGGATGCAGAGGCATGGAGTTGTTGTGGTTCAGAATTACTGATTGAGAGTATGAGATGGTGTTCTAAACATGGGTATGGGTGTTTGAAGGAAAAGTAGTGTTTACTCTAAGTATCTAGGCTGTGTACGTGTAACTATAACCCCTCATTTCAGAAGAGGCCACTTTTAAGTCTGCTGTGGAGGGAACTGTAGTCGTAAAAGTCTGCTGTGGAAAAGTTCACTTCTCAACCGAATGTCTATCATCCATGTGTCACATGTAACTGTATACTGGTTTCACACAGTGTACTGGAAGTACTGATTTGACAAACTTAAGTGTTAGACATTTTCTTATCATATTTGGCATCATAAATGATACACAGTAGTATCCGGTTGTGATAGTTGGTATAGAGGGATTAGCTATATTAAGTGAAAAATGGAAGTTGGCTGTCTTGCTAAGAGTGTTTTGGGATTAGTAAGATTGAGAAAGGAATTGCTTTCAGTTGTGTGAGAAATGGTAGGCTTTTGTTTTTTTTCCTCTGGCGGAAATTGTTGATAGACTTAAAATATTAGTGATGTGGGATGTTGATTCACTTCAGGATTGAAGATGACCTGAGTTGGAATCATTAAATATTCTTGGGTTAAAAGCAAAGTATACTTGGAATTATAGCAGGGTTGTGATTAGACTTACAGTTTCTAGTTACGTGAAAATGTCATTCATATTTTTGCTTCTGTTTTAAATTATTCTGAATTCAGAATTCATTTCTCATTGAAGCTTTGGGGCTGTGATTGTTGTTTATAAATTATTTTAACAGTTTATTGCTTAGATTTAAGAGGGTTCCCTCTTACCCACCCGGTATTAGTGTCCTATGATAGAGGATAAGTTAATAAAATGAAGTGATAGTTTTCAGAATTGTCTTTTTTTGCCACTATTTGCATTTTGATTTTCAGCAGACTGAAGGAAAACAAACATGTCAGGATTCACATATGTATTCTACATCCACATATGTACTCTTAAATAGTGTAAAAGGTATTTAAAATAAGGGATTAATCATTCATTGAAAACTTATTTAGCATTCACTGGCTACCTGGCCCCCTATGAGTTTCATTGTGCTTATTATATGCCATTTTATAGGGAATGGGAGAGAAATGAATTACTATAAATAATTGGCACTGATTTTTTTTAGGGATAAGATTATTAAAATTTTTATCAACCTGTGAACCTAATTTTTAAAAATTTCAGTCTAGTCTCTGGTCCTAAACATGTTGTTTAGATTATTCTGTTTTATTCTGTATTCTAATATGACAGTGTCCAGTGGTGAGAGCCTTTAGTTAAAAAATATTTCATTTCCTGAGAATCTCATTAGTCTGCTCCTCCTTCTGGTGAGATTAAACATTGAGAAGAATTTATGAATGGGACTCAATTTTCTAAATTTTCAAGCTAGATTTTATTTGGCCAGTCTTTTGGGGTTAGGATGATATGGATTAAGCAAGACCCAAGGAATCCTTTTCACTTCTAATTGGCTCTGATTGGTGTTGGTCTTGCTTTATATACTCCGAGGTCAAATTGAACCAATCCAGGTTACTCTGCTATTAGTTCTAAGTGAACTGAAGTTTAGTTATTAATAATTCCTTATTGATCACATTCGGCAGATATATTTAACTTCACATTTTATTTTATCCTTAGAGCAACTGTGTGAAGTTAAATAGACCTTATAGTTTTAATGTAGTATAATTATATTCCCATGGAGGTACAGAGAAGTTAAATTTTAACTGTTTGAGATCTGACAAGTAAGGAGAAACTTAGAAGTCAGATCTCCCAATGCCTAACTTGTACTTTCTTTGATGGGTTGGAAAATTTCAGATTTTTAAGTTCTATTAAGTGCATTCAGCTTAGTGGTTCTTAAATGTGTTAGATTGAAGGGAAACAGCTGTTTCACAATTACATTAGGTCATTTTTTTGTCCCTCACTGCTCCCTCTTCTCTGCCTGTCTGCCTACCCACATCCCAAGAGGACATGTCAGAATTAGAGGCCTGGGTGGGCAGTGTAGTTTGCAATCTTCCCTCAGGATAATGACATATCCTCTCCTCCTTGAGAACATTTGACTTAAAATCAGATGCCTAATTTTCAGTAACACATTCACTTCTATTGACTTACATCACATTTGAAAGTAAGTTTATTTAATTGCAGAATGCAGGAACATTGTTTTGGATTTATTGTTTTTCACTTTAATATTTCACACGAGGGATTGAAAATATTGTCTAGGTGTAGATAGTTCTGTTTAAATAGTCAATCTGTAGTACATGGGAGCGTATTTAACTTGAAATTGGATGAACTTTGACATTCAAAGGAAATATTTGTTACTTTAGTTCTTGAAATTTTTCTTTCATAGTCCAGTTAACTAAACTATAAATCTAACCTGTATTTGAAGATAGTTTCTTACAATCTGTCATATAACTACTGACTTTTCATAGCTTTTCCATTAGAAATGATCTTTTCTACCTCTACAACTACCAGTTACTTTCCAGTTATGCCTCTTGTAGAAAGGTAAACTAACTCCAGTCATCTGCCTGATAGAAAATAGGTAGGATATACATTAAATGAACCTACTATTCAGTGAATATGTGACTGCCTCCCTTGTGTCAAGCTATATATAATAGGCTCTGTCATAGGGGCTCATGATTTGATGTGAAGAATCACTTTTAACCACATAATTATAACACCTGGTATCATTGCTTCTGTTAGTACATGGCAAATACTCTTCTGAATTCAGATTTTGTCCGCAGTCCAAAATATAGTCCTCTAGGCAGCCATTACTTTTTAATCATGTTTAGCACTGAAGATAAAACTTGACTAATCCCTGCTACTTAAGTTTTTCATCCTACTGAAAAGTGAAGTGAAATAGGGGTATCTTAGAGCTTGTCATGATGAAGGTAAATTTGATGATACTTAAGGTTAGGGACTTGTGTACAATGTATTTGTTACTGGGTATTAGGGTGAAACATTTTTGGAAGACATTGAGTTATAGGTTATAATTTCCCCTGTGGTAGTTAAGAAAGTAAGTTAAAGGTTTACAGAGACACTTTTTGGGGGTGAGGGGCGGGAGGGGAGGGACTGGGGTCAGAAAGGGGGGTTTGCAATTGTATGGGGGAATATAAAAATAAAATTTATTATAAAAA
This sequence comes from Talpa occidentalis, assembly GCF_014898055.3. NCBI lineage: Eukaryota > Metazoa > Chordata > Mammalia > Eulipotyphla > Talpidae > Talpa > Talpa occidentalis. The sequence goes on from NW_023601212.1 coordinate 58,127,567, forward strand.
AAAAAGAAAGTAAGTTAAAGGTTTAACTAGTTTTAGTAGACCTTTATGAGCTTATAAATAGGTCTAAATGTAATATAAAGAGCTACTAAAGCATATTCAATCACTGTAATAAACTTTACAATTCATTACATTAACATCAGTCAAGAAATTCCTTGAATCTGCAAAACTGGGAATTTGATGATTCTTTTGCATTGTGCCATTTGGCCATCAATGATGGTGAAAGGTATGCTGCAGAAGATGTCAAATCATAGCAGTTCATTATGAATCATCTGATTATCAGGTGGTACGTCATCAACATCATTGCCAGCAGAAGACTTAAGTGAATTCAGTGATAGAGAAAATTAAAGAGATAATTTTGAAGCAGTATATGAAGACTATTAAGTTTTATAAATTGAGAGGGAGGTATTTGTTCAGTAAAATATATTAGTTGATCATATTCTACCTTAGAATTGCCATTGATTAAACTAACTGCAGCCTTAAACTCTGTAGCTTATTTTTTCAGGTTGCATTTGCATGTTTGTTCTTAGAGGTTATTTCTTTCTGTTTTAAACAATTATTTTAATATGCAGTCCTTTTCCTCAGAAAAATTTTATAGCTTGGGAGAAAGGGAGTTGACATGGGATTAATCTTTTTTTCCTATTAAAATTTGTTTAATACAAAATAAAATATTCTTAAACTCTTGATTTGTTTCTGCACGTGGTGGCTCCCATCTTCGCTCACCATCTTGCTTGTTCTTTGTGCCTCCCACCATATTTATACATATATATGTGTGTACATATGTGTATATATAATATATATAATATAATAAAATTGTTGTATATCTGCTAGCACTGATGCGTTCCAGTTTTATATCCTGTCTACAGTATTTCCAGTCTTTTAACTTTTAGTTATTCTAGTACATGTGTAATAGTACTTCTTGTCATAATTTGCATTGCCTTAATTACTGATGATGCTGAACATATTTCCATATGCTTGTTTTTCATTTGCATCTCTTTTAAAAGGAGTCTATTTTAATTTTTTACCCATTTTTCTCTTGTTTGTCTCAAGTTGTAAGGGTTCTTTATACAAATCTTTTGGATACACAAGTCTTTTGTCAGACATATGTACTGTGATTTTTTTTCTCCCAGTCTGTTGCTTATCTTTTTACTTGCAGCATTGTCTTTTGAAGTTTAAGTCCTGTTTATTAACTGCATCTTTTATGGTTTTGACTTGTGCTTTATTTAAGAAATTGTTATCTGACATGAAGCAACAAAAGTTTTTTGTTGTTTTTTTTTTTTTTGAGTATTTTCTTCTTGAAGCTTTCTTGTGGCTAGGTGGATGATCTAGTCTTCATACTGTGTGCAGTAAGGATTGAAGAGTTTTCTTCCTCCACTATAAATATCCAGTTATTGTAGCACCTGCTATTGAAAAAATCCATCTTTGGGCCTCCCTGGTGGCGCAGCGGTTGAGCGCTGGGTTGCGAAGCTGCCCGCAGCCTCTGCAGCGCCGGTTCAATCCCCAGCTGCTCCCCGGCCACCGGAGGAGGGTCCCACATGGCGCGCAGACCTCTCCTGCCGCCCGCTGCTCCCCTCAGCAGTGTGCTTCGGTCCTTCTGCCTGCTCTGCTCCCTGCTCTGGCTCTGGTGAATTCTCTCACCCTCCCGCGCTTCTGACTGTACCCAGTGCTTGTATAAATAAATAAATGAATAAATAAATAAATAAATCTTTAAAAAAAAAAAAAAAGAAAACGTTTAAAAAAAAAAAAGAAAAAATCCATCTTTGTCATTGCGTTTTCTTGGAATCTTTCTCAAAAATTAATCATCATATATGTATGAGTTTATTTTCAGAATCTTTATTTCATTGCTCTGTATGCTTATTATTATGCCAGTTTCACACTGTCTTGATTACTGTATCATTGAAGTCTTGAAATCAAATAGTGTAATTTTGTTTCTTTATATCAAAATCATTTTGGTTAGTTTTTTTTATATTTCCATATAAATTTTAGAGTTACCTTGGCACTATATTTTCCTTAAAAAAAAAAAAAAAAAGTCTAGGGGCTTCCCTGGTGGCGCAAGGGGTTAAGACGCAGCAGTATAAAGCTATCAACAACCACTGCAGCATGAATTCGATCCCTGGCCAGGGAGGTGGCCCACATGTCGCAGCAGACCTCTCCTGTCTGGCCCACTGCTCCCCTCAGCAGTGTATTTCAGTCAGTCTGCCTGTTCTTGCTCCCCACTCTGTCTCTTGTGAATCCTTTTACCCTCTGCACCTTTGGCCTGTTCCCCAATTCTTGTATGCATTAATAAATCTTCTGAAAAAAGTCTAGATTTTAATTTGAATTACTTTGAATCTGTGACTCAATTTGGAATTATTGACATCTTGATAATATTGAATCTTTGAACTGTTAACCCAGTATGTGGCCAATTATTTAGGTCTTTAATTTTTTTGCAATAAGTGTTTATTTAGATCTTGCACGTATTTTATTAAATTTAGCATTTCATGTTTTTGGTGCTGTTGTAATTGTTCTTTATATTTCAATAACTATTGTTACTAGTATATAGCAATAAAATTTATATATTGATCTTTGTAACCTGTGGATTGCTAAATTCTCTTATTAGTTTAATAGTCTTTTTGGTAGAACCTTTGGGATTTTCTTCTTATAACATTTTATTTATTTTAAAACAATTTTTATTTATGCATACAAGAGCTGGGGCACAGTCCAGAGATTGGGGAACAGAACAGACAGACTGACTGAAATACACTGCTGAGGGAGCTGCGGGCGAGACAGGAGAGGTCTGCTGCACCATGTGGGTTGCTCCCTGGTGGGCTGGGGATTGAACTCCTGCTGCAGAGGCTGCAGATTGCTTCATAGTGCGGTGCTTAACCCCTTGTGCCACCAGGGAGGCCCACCTTTGGGATTTTCTTTTGTTTTATTTTATTTATACAAGAGCTGGGGTACAGGCTAGAGTCATGGGAGGGTGAGAGGGTTCACCAGAAACAGAGTGGGGAGCAGAACAGGCAGATGGACTGAAAGCATTGCTGAGGGGAGCAGGGGGCGAGACAGGAGAGGTCTGCCCCGCCATGTGGGATTCTCCCTGGCTAGCCTGGAATCCCAACCGGCACAGCGGAGGCTGTGGACAGCTTCACAGTGAGTAGCTCAACGAGTAGCTCAACCTGCTGTGCCAGCGGGGAGGCCCCACCATTGGGATTTTCTTAGCAAACAATTATGTCATATGCAAATACAGACAATTTTACATCCTCGAAGTTCATATGCCCTCTTACTGATTTTTTTTTTAAAGGAATTTCTTGAATTTTTTGTTTATGAGTGATTCTGGGTTATAGTTTTAGTATTAGGTGATAATAATTTGCTAGGGCTGACAGCATAATAACACACTCAGTGGTTTAAACAACAGAAATCCAGCCTTATTGATAATACAATGGCCCTTGAACTGTAAATGAAAGTCTGCCTACCCCTTCATGAAAAATTTCAGTTTTAGAGACTACATGTCCAGGATCAAGGTGTTGCCTGGTTTGGGTTTTTCTGAATCCTGTCTCCTTTATTTGTAGATGGTTATTTTCTTGATGCATTACATATGTGTTTGAAAAACACGAGTATTCTATTGTGTGTGGGCTGGTATATCCTATATATATCTCAAATAGTTGAGTTGGTTGATGTTTGGTTTACGTTCTTTATATCCCTATTGATTTTCTATAATTATTCTCTCAATTACTGAAGGGGGAATGTTAAAAATCTTTAACCATTCCAGCTTGCAAATTTGGCTGTCTCCTTTTCATTCAGCTTTTGCATCATGTATTTTGAAGCTTTGTTAATAGGGCAAACAAATTTAGAGTTGGTGAATTGATCCCTTATCATTTTGAAATACCCTTCTTTGTTTCTGGTAGTATTTGCTCTGAAATCTGTTTAGTCTAATAATAATACAACCAGCCCAGCTTTTTTCCTTTCATATGTATTACATGGTATATTTTTTTTGTCCTCCTATAATTTTGAATATTTAAAGTAGGTTTCTTAGAATGTGGCTGAGTTTTTCCTTTTTTAACCTAATAGGGCAGTTTGTATTTGAATTAGCTAGCTGTAGTTTAACAGTTATGCTGTGCTTGGTTTTATTATGTACTGTCTTGTTTGCTCTTTGTTTTCTGATTGGCCCTTCTATTTCTTTTTTTTTCCTTTCCTGCTCTCTTTTGGGTTGAGTATTTTAAAGATTTCCATTATTAACTTACTAGTGATAGTCCTCTGTGCATGGGGGGTGTGTGTGTGTGTGTGTGTTTGAGTTTACTGATTTTTAATTTTTCTTTCTAATAATGTTATGTCATTCTGTGTATAATATAAGAATTTTGAAATACTATGCATCCATTTTTTAGGATCCATTCCATTCCATCATGGCGAGAAGTATAAGTTCCCTATTTCTTTTCTAAAAAAAAATTGAGATAAAATTCATAAACTTTCACAGTTATGTAACTGTTATCACTATCTGATTCCAGAACATTTTTATCACCAAAAAGTTACACCCATTATAGGCAGTCAGTCCTAATTAAGCAGTTCCTCTCCTCTTCCCTTACTTGCTTTATATCGCTTTAGATTTGCTGGTTCTGGACATTTCATATAAATGGAATTATATAATATGCAGTCATTTGTGTCTGGCATTTGTTTAGCATAAAACAAGGTTTGTCCTCTTCCTTTATTCCCAGTTTACATTCACTGAAAAAAGCTTGGCCTTTTTTTGGGACTTTAAGAGAGTGTGCAAATTTTATCCTATGAAGGCCTTGTTAAATCACCAAGCCTCACAAATGTGGTGTTGCATCAACTTAAGGGGCTAGGTAGGTTTTCTTGTTTTCATAGAGGTGTTGTATGTCTTAGCAATGACACATTTGATGGCCCTCAAACATTAAAATGCCTTTTTTTTCATAAATAGATACATTCTCTATTAGTAATTCCTGACATGTTCAGTATATTGGTTAATTTATTCTTTTTCCCTGTTCTCCAACTTTCACATTTCGGTTGTCTTCCCTATAGGTTTCACTATATCCACTTTTTAAAATTATATTTTTCCACTTGTGTTGTAGTAACTTATAAAATATTGACTCTGCCATTCGACTTTATAGCTTTACATCCTAAGATAGTATTTATGTTCAGGAGATGTTTCTTGAAGGGGTAGATAGATTTTCATTTATAGTTTAAGGGTCATTGTATTATGGGTAAGGGTTGGATTTGTATGCCAGTAATGAAAACTTGCTAAATACTGGCTTAAGCAAGTGAGGATTTACTTTATTATATAATGTGACGTTTGGAGGTAGATAATCCAGGTGATATAACTGCTTAAGGAGGTCATCAAGGGTTTTTGCCTCTTACCTTTCTAGCCTGTGGTTTTTGTCTTCATGGTCACAAGATAGTTATTATCCCTGGACACTTACTTCATCAGAATGTGGAAGCAAGAATAAAGGAAAAAGATTTTTTTTTTTTTACAAGTTTTCCTTTTTTTTCTGATAGAATTCTCACAGAGATTTTGACTGTCTTTTCATTGGTCAGAACTGTGGCATATGGCCAACCCTAGCGGCAAAAGGAGGCTGGGATTTTAAATATTATACTCTTGGTCCTCTATAGGAAAACAAGGGAGAAGTTGGGAATTGATATGTAGTGCATAGTAACTGCAAATAGGAACGGTAGTTAAGAATGTCAATCTGTTATTGAATATTGGCTAAGTTACTTTCTAGCTGTGTGCTTTAGCATCTCTTAGCCTCAATTTCCTTACTGTACTGTTAAAAGGATTACATGAACTTGTATATGTCATTGTTTGAATGGGTAAAATTTGTGGTATCTTAAGCATTAGCTGTCATCATCTTTATTACCTGGAAGAGTTATTGAAATTGGAATTATTATCATTAAAAAATCAGTGTACTGGCCTCCCCGGTGGCGCTGCGGTTGAGCGCTGGGTTGCGAAGCTGCCCGTGGCCTCTGCGGCGCTGGTTTGATCCCCGGCTGCTCCCCGGCCACCAGAGGAGGGTCCCACATGGCGCGCAGACCTCTCCTGCCGCCCGCTGCTCCCCTCAGCAGTGTACTTCCATCCTTCTGCCTGCTCTGCTCCCCGCTCTGGCTCTGGTGAATTCTCTCACCCTCCCGCGCTTCTGACTGTACTCAGTGCATGTATAAACCAAACAAACAAATAAAATAAATAAATAAATAACATGCCGCTATTAAAATAAATAAATAAATAAAAATCAGTGTACTCTGAGATGGGAAATAAAAGCATTTGAGTTTGCAGGCTGAGTGGGTGTTTTGAGTACAGAGATGGTCAAAGAAGATGGTAAACTTTCTTAAAAAGTCTTCCGATTGTATTGCTTTATTAAAAATTGTGGACAAGATACTGGGTCCAGTTTAATTTACTCATTTAATTGATTTTGGAACTTCATGACTGTTTTGGTTATTATTAACAAGTTGTCATTTTACCAGCAATTCCCCAAAGTTTATTCAGCTCAAAAGAAATTTCCTCTCTCACCTGTAAGTTGTTTTTGAAGACTTAGCTATATATTGCAATATGATTTTTTCTTTTTTTGGTATTATTACTGGTGTTTTCTAATTTGTAATCACTCTAGTTAAAAAGATATTCAATCATTTTTCTGTTTTCTTTTTAGCCCTATCTGCTTTGATATGATTGAGGAAGCATACATGACAAAATGTGGCCACAGCTTTTGGTAAGATGATTTTATTTAGCTAAACAGTCTTTTGGTAATTTTAACTGTGTATCAATGTAGCTAGTAAGAAGTTAGTTTTTGAACTAATTGTTTTTGTTTATCTTGTAATTATTTCTTTACTAATTTGTCTATAGATTGGATAGCTAAAGACATAAGCATATAATTGGTGTATATAATCTATGAAAATTTAAATTTACCATAGGTTTTACAGATGGATTTTACAACCTTTTGTTTATTAATATTAAAGAGCTTGAATTGCTGTTTTGAAAAATGGGGGGGGGGATGCTGGTTAATCAGAATGAAGCATAAAGCTGCTTTACCTCACTTGTCAGCTAAGTGGGAGGCCTAGTAAACTAAGCTAGGAAGGTTCAAGACATGGGTATAATTGAAAAGTCTTTTATTCTCTAATCTTTGCTCAGATTATATCATGGTACATTATTTTATGTATTTAAAATTTTTTTTCAGTTGTGATAAAACACATTAACATGAAATTTACCATCTGAACCATTTTAATTTGAATAATATTAAGTATATTCACATTGTTGTGCATTCCTCAGAACTTTTTCATCTTGAGAGACTGAAACTCTATACTGTTCAAAAATAGCTCATCATTTTCCTCTTTCCCAACCTCTATCAGTCATCATTCTACTTTCTGTTTCTCTGCATTTAAGTATTCTGCCTTATATTTTGTCTATCAGTGGACACCTGGATTGCTTCCATATCTTAACTACTGTTAATAATCCTCTTTTAAACATAGGTGTTTAAATCTCTTTGATACTTTGCTTTCAGTTTTTGGTGGTATAATCTCAGAAGCAGAATTGCTGGGTCACTTGGTAATTCTATGTTTTAAATTTTTTAGAACCCTCCAAATCTGCAGTACCATTTTACATTTCCACCAGTAGTACACGAAGGTTCCAGTTTTTCACACCTTCTCCAACAGTTATTATTTCCTATTTTTTTTAAAATTATAGTTATCCTAATGAGTATGTAATCTCATATTTAATTTTTTTTGTGGTACATTCTACTTGTGATCAGTAGGTGACTACCTTTGTAAATTGTTTATTCTTTTGGTATGTTATTTTAAACTTAGTATTTCTCTTGAGCTCTAAGTCTGTGTATTCTAATTTATGTTGAAGTTATACCTGTAATTGAAGTTGAATATGATACCTCATACATTGATATCTGTTAGTCAAGAGGAGTACTGAGTGCTGTCACCAGTCTATTTCAGGTTGACCTAGAACATGATTCATTATTGATAGGTATATTGAATATGCCAATCATTAAAAATAAGTTTAGTATTAAAACATTTATGCTCTTTATTAAAATAGAAGTTATTCAGTTGGTAAGATCAGTGTCTCTTTTATTGTATAAGAAGTTAAAATGCAACTTTTATTGTATAGGAAGAGGTACAAATAAATGTTAATACCTCCTTTCCCTTAGCCTATCTTGCTTAATTCCTCAGAGATTATCACTGGTAAGGAATACTATGTATTTCCAAATTTTTGCTGTTTTTTTTACAGAAGGTCACCTTAACTGCCTTAAATGATTTTATATCATTTCATTGACATTGTTATATCAAATAGCATATGTTATTAGCATATTCTGTATTGCTAATGACATTCTGGCCATGTGGGACTTCTTTTAGACTGATATATATATGTTTTGGTCTTGTTTTTTTCAGGCTGATTGTTAAGCACTGGTTGTTTTGTTGTTTTTTTTTTCAGGCTGATTTGTTTTCTCTTTGGTTCATTAATTGATCCAGCACTTTATAATTCCATAGGGAACCATGTACTTCTATTAGAGACTCTGAATTTTCATCATTTTGAAAAATTAGGTTGTTTAGAATAGGCCTAGAGTAGTCCTTCTCAATTTTGGTGGTATTGACGTATTAGACCTGGTAATTATTTGTTGTGATTATCCTGGGTATCATTGATTGCTTGGCTACTCAGTAGCAACTCCTTTCTCCAGTTTCCAGACATTGCCTGATATCTTTTAGGAGACAGAATTGCCCCCAGATGAAAACTACTGATTAATGGAGTTAAAAAACAAATAAGCTCCCCTCAGCAGTGTACCTCGGTCCCTCTGCCTGCTTTGCTCCCTGCTCTGGTTCTGGTGAATTCTCTCACCCTCCCGCGTTTCTGACTGTACCCAGTGCATGTATAAACAAAGAAACAAACAAATAAATAAATAAATATAAACATGCCTCTATAAAAAAAAAAAAAAACAAAAAAAAACAAATAAAAAAGCAAGTTTTTGAAGTTGTTAGATCAGGATTCTAGGGCTGACCTTAAAACTTACCAAACCTTTGTTGAGTCACTCAACCATTCTCTTCTGTTGCTCTTTCCTTCCTTTCTCAAGTCTCGTCAACTCCTCTTTCACAGATTTGATGGTATTGAAGTGTGAAACAAATTGTAAAGTGAGGTTTTCATTTTTTAAACTCCCCTCCTCTAAATTATATTCATTGTGACACATGAAAAAAGGTTTTGAAGAGCCTACTGAATCAATAATCATACTATGTTGTGACATGTAATAAATTACTGATTGACATTGTAACTAGATGAGCTTTGCTTTTTCAGTGACTCTTACAATCTTCATGTTGTATAATTAGGTCATTATTGGAAAACCTCATTAATTTCTTAAATCCTTTCTTTCTCTTTCAAATTAAGACTGCTTAAGCTTTGATCCTTGTTATAATTAAGTTACTGTGTTATAGCTACTGTGAACATGTTTTAAAGTACCTACCAGAGAGCAGGTTTTGTAGGATAGAGACCGTATCATTGGCAGGTGCTGGCAACTCTATTGTCAAGTTTGCTAAATTATGAAGCATTTTTGCAGTTTTGTTTAAAAGAAAACTCATAATTATTTACCCTAAACGAATATTGAAGACTTTGGAAATTCAGTCATTAACAGTAACCAGTTTTATTAGTTCTTTGCTCATTTTAACACTGGCTGGAAGTCTGGAGCAAGGCAGATCAAACCTGGATGTCAGCTTGCCATTGGAACTTTTACCTAATTTGTTGTCTTGCATCATTCTTTCTTTATACTTGGTTGTTATATTTGGCTACGGTTACTGATTTATCTTTGTTATTCTTGTTATAGTTCCTTCTTTTCAGGGAATATCTGATTGCTCACAGTTTTCAATGTCTACTCACTTTTATAGGTAGGTATATGCTTGTAGAGGAAACAGAGCAACTATATACAAAAAAAGAGAAATATTATTATTCTATATCCACTTACTAGAGGAGCTAGGCACCCATTTTTCTGTCCGCACCCTGTGGTACTAAGTAATTTTTTTGAGAGTAATGATTAAAAATTTTGTCAGGTGGACCCAAGATATAGATCTCTCTTAACCTCTTTATACCTACCTGTTTCAGTCCCAGTTTAGGCACTTACCCTTTTGGAATCCAAAACATTGTGTCTGGGCTGATGATGGTCAAGTTAATTAGATGAATGAGTATGAGTTAGAGTTACTGCAAATGGATCTTGAGAATTTCTAGTAGTATTTTGTATAACCAGAAGGCAGCAAAAGTCTATTTCTTTTGTTTATATCTATTTTTGTCCACATAGTCAACATTTATTGAGTTCCAGGTCTTTAACAGAGTATTGTGCTAGACATGGTACAGGGATGAGTAAATAAAATTCTGGTTTTTAATGAGCAAGTAGAAAAGTGACTGACAAGCACACACACAAATATATACAGAATAAGCTAGTTACTATTTCTCAAACTTAGGCAATTACTATTTCTCAAACTTAAGATCTACCTGTAGTGGTAGATGTTGAAAGAGAAACTTGATATATCTTGTCACTTCAGTTTTTTGCATAGTGGTATGTAATTTGATGCATTTTAATTTTGTAGTATATATAGATATTATCAAGTACAATGCAGAAAAGTCTGTTGAACTATAGTTCTTGAGGACAGTTCCTTCTTCCTTCTGTGTCCCAGATTATTTTTTCTTCTAGGACAGGTGGTGTTGTAAACCTGCTGACAGGGGATATGGTTACAAAGCTTAAGAAAAGAGAGAAAGATGTTCTCCAGGATTCTGGGATAATTTCTTGTATATTAACAAACTGTTTCTCTGACTTAACAACTTGTTATTCTTTTCATATTATTTGCTCATTTTCTAACTGCCATTTCTTTATGAAGCCATTTGCTAAAACCAAAATGTCCTTCTGCTTATCTGTCAACCTTGTCTCCCATCTATAATAACTTTCCCAGATTCTTTACTTCATGATTGACTTTATTGCATACCTTTTTTAAGGCTTTAATCTTGTCAGTGGAAATATTTTCCGGTAATATTAAGTTATTTCCTTTTACTTTAAGCAGACCGTAATTTTCTCCATGTTGAGGCTTGAATCTATTGCATTTCCACATCTGCTTTATGCCTTTATGCATCTCACTTATACTGAATCAAAACAAAAAATTAGTATGTTATTCCTTCATTAAAATTTACATTTAGGAAAATTTTCTGTCACTTGTGGTAATCCTAGCCTTGCCATAGTTGCAAGAGGTGACAATATTGTTTGCGGAACATTATGCAAGTCCTGTGTTTAATATGTATTTGATTTCCTATTATGTGCTAGGTGTTTAATCTTTAGGCTTCTCCAACCCACCATGCCAAAGAAGATCACTACTATATTGATTCTCTATAACTTCTTCCTTAATAGTCTGAGAGTAACATGTGAAATGAGAAAGTAGTTGATGCCCAAAACTGACAAACCTGATGGGTGAAGATTTCTGGGTTTGTTTTGATAAAGTGGAAGGGAATAGTTGGTAGATATAAAAACTCAGCTTCAGTTTGTAAAACTGAAGTGTATTTAGAGTATCTTGGATTCAGACTAAAAGTGCCCTTTTTTAGGAGTCATCTTGATAAATCACCCTGGTAGCTTATTGGAAAGCTTTTTTTCCTGATTGTTAGAAGCAACACATGTTTACTATAGAAACTTTATCTACCATGTTAGAGGTTGTCATTTTTACTCAGAAATAAAGCGATACAATGACTTTCTAATGTCATTTTGAAATTTTTCTGTGATTTGGTTGGACATTATTGAAAAAGTTTTATTATAAGACTAACAATTACAAAAAGTCAGACATTAAAGAAAAATGTAAGACAGGAAAGCTTTCTTAACATCATATTTCTTTAGCTATAACTTTTAAAAGATTATTAGATTATTTTTCATGGCATATAGTTGCATATTGTGATAAGATTTTTATTGTCTGCATTGCATTGTGTTGTGCTTGCAAATTTGTTTAGTCAATTTCCTAGTGTTTTGGTTGCTTGTAATTAATTTTGCTATTTACATTTAGCCTTGAAAACACACACACATATAAATATATATGCATATATCTGCTTATTTTCCTAGAAGCAATTCCTAGAAGTAAAATCATTTTGTCAGAGGGAATGCACAACTTAAAAATTTTTCATACAACTTGCCTCTTGGTAAAATTGTGGCAGTTGTATTTTCTACAATAGTTCATGAGATTCTTCATATCCAGTACTCTACAGTTGAACTATCATTAAGGATATCAGCATGCTAAGAATAGTCTGTTTTAGACCTATTAGCTTTTCCTGGGTGCTTTTATGCACTATTTTTAATTGCATGAACTTAAAATATAGTGTTTTTCTAAAAATGTTGTATCAGAAATTTTATAATAGACTTGTTATTTGAGTTTATTTTAAAGCAACTTTTTTATACTATTATCTAATAAACCTTGTTTGTGATGTAAAAATATAAATCAAAATGAATTTAATTACTGTTACATTACTTATGTTCAAAATGAGGAATAGAATACTAATAGGCATTATTTTGTGACCAACTTATTAATTTGTCACTGACTTAATCAAACGCACTTTATTTTTTTTCTCTGTTAATAGCTACAAGTGTATTCATCAGAGTTTGGAGGATAATAATAGATGTCCCAAATGTAACTATGTTGTGGATAATATTGACCATCTGTATCCTAATTTCTTGGGTGAGTCTTTGGAATGATTTTTTTTTTTTCAGTATTCTGTCCCCCAAAGTGTATGCTAGCACTAATTTATTTAGAAAACATACTTAGAGGTAAGCATATCAGTTGTCTCACACAGCAGGATGTTTCTCCCAGTCCTCCCTAGGTTGTGACATAAATTCCCTATTATATGTTGTAAGAACTACATAGTATTAATTCTAAGTTTCATTAAAAATGTGGTACAACTCTTAGATTATTGTATAAATGGTTGGAAAGACTGTGAGACGGAAGGAGATGGAGAGGTGCCAAATACCTGTCTCTGTTATATAGGGTTGTACATTCCTGTTGTATTTGCTTTTATTTTTTTTTTTTAAAGATTTATATATGTATGTATACAAGAACTGGAGTATAGGCCAGAGGTGTGGGGAATGAGAGGATTCCCCAGAGACAGAGGGGGGAGCAGAACAGGCAGATCCGCTGAAATACACTGCTGAGCGGAGCAGCGGGTGAGACAGGAGAGGTCTGCTGCTCCATTTGGGTCACTAGGCTGCTGATAGCTTCTTAGGGCTGTGTCTTAACCCCTTGTGTCACCAGGGAGGCCCCTTATATTTGCTTTTAGGGCAGAAGAGAGAGCATCAGAACAAAGGATTAATGGAAAAGGGAAAGGAAGGAAAAGTCTCAGATTTGTGTGTGGCAAGAGAATTGGGGAAATAAGTATACAACTTTTGAGAGAGGAATGGTAATTTGAGACAAATAGGGAACCTGTAAATGGTAAGTGGGAATAATATCTAGTTATAGATCAGTTGTGACTATCTTAAAATTCTACTTGTTGAAAGATTTCGATACAGTGGGAAATCCATAGTCTGGGTTTTTGAAGATTAAATTCCAGAAACTGATTTTCAGATATGGGTAGGTATAAAATAGGACACTGTTAGGTGTGTGTCTCTATCAGAAAGGCTAATTCTTCATTCTAAAAAGTAATGAAGTCAGAGTTGGGGTGTGCTATCTACTTGTATATTAGATTCTTCCTGTTAGAATAGTTAAAAAATGAGCAAGTAATATGTCAAGAAGAATCAGTGCTTCTGTTACAGTTTGATTTTGTTTAGCTCAAATGATAGCTTATTATAAGCCATGAATTTGAGCCTTTAAAGCTATGTCTTTCCTTTTCACCTCTGCTCTGAAATTATATTGTCTACAGTTCTTTTTTTTTTACTCTTTGTACGATCTACTATCTTTTTTTTTCATGAAGGAAAGTAACTGGATAATTGCATAACAGGAAGGAGCCATGAAGGAGATATTTTGAAGGTCTTTTGTTGGTATACCAAATTCTTCTTGATAAATAAAATTTTATGGCAAACTTGGAGAAGAAACTGAGGGAAATAAGAACGAAGTATTTAGTGATATGAATCTCTGCAGGACTGGATTTCATGGCCGAGGTTAGGTCAAAGGGAAAAGGAGCACTGAATACTAGTATAGAATAAATATAAGATATAATTCTAAGTTAGAAAATGATTTCATACTTTATATATCTATTCTCAAATATATGTATCTAGTGAATAGTGAAGTCAAAATTATTGATTTGCTAAGATAGAAATCATCTTGGTGTTTGTCAAGTAAGATGTGGAGCCCCCTTCTGAGAGATGCAGGAGAAAAAGAAAATTATCGTGGTGGTGATTTTGTTTTAACCTTTCTCTTTATGCATAAAAATATTGCTTTTGGGTAATTGGAGTGAAAGTATTTTATGCCTGTATTTAAAGTCTTTTAATTGTAGTGCAACTTCCAATGTGATTATATATGCCAATCATGGAAATAACATTGTATCTTGAAAAATATAATTCTGTTTTTCTGTCCATCCATCTCTTCTAGTCTTTACCTTTGTACAGTGATGGTAAATTCAGTTCATACACTAGGTAGATAGGGAATTTGTCTCCCATGCACTCAGAAACAATATTGATGATATCAATCACTGTTTCTGAAAATGGATTTTTTTTCCCCCTATACTGAAAAAGCTTAATTATTTTCATTGCTTCTGCTTGGGATTATATGGTTTGTATAGTGCCTACAATTCTTGGTTGGGCTAAGAGAACCTTAAGCTCTTGAAAGTAATTTTAGATTTCTTCTGGCACACAGTAAAGTAACTGAGTATAGGTTATGATTTTGAAGTTTTGTCGGTAGCCTTTCACCTATTTTTTTTAAATTAGTAGATTAGTACTCTTCACTTTCAATGCTGTACATTTACCTAAGTCTTGGTTAGAAGTCTGGGTCACACAATTTCTATAGCAGTGATGTTCAAATCTTTTTGCTTGGGTAACATAAACATTCAGACAAGTAATATATTTTCATTTTATCTCCTGCTGCTTTATGTCTGTCTGTCTTTCTCTCTCAAATCTTTTCCATTCTTTCTGTATAGTGAATCTTGGTATGCCTATTCTGAACCTATTCTTTCTCTTTATAAAGTCTATTCATTAACATTTTGATTGTTCTTTGTCCTGTGTTCTTCATAAATATCTTTCAATGATAATACTGATTATCACATTGTATTACCACTACTATATCAAACTTGTCTTCCTACTCTGAGTTGCTTGAATCTTAGATTAAGTCTTAAATTGAGTCTTACTCATCTTTGAAGCTTGGATTCCTTGTGTGTGTTTGGGGCCTCTCTGGTTTGTTCCAAAGTATAGTTGGGCTGTGGTCTAGTGGCAAGTATGAGGTAGTTGGGTTTGTACTCCAACTCTGTCTTGGCAACAGTTTATTGTCATGAGTAAATTTCTTATGCTCCTTCTCTTATTCCTTCAACTTTAAAATAGGGAGATTATAATAATAAGATAATGTGTATAAATTAAAGTATCTACCTGTTCTAGTGCTAGTTTCCTTTTATCATTTTTACAGAAAATCCAGTTAAAATCCAGTGGCTTGAGCATTAAGGGAAATGTATTGATTCATATGAAAAGAATTTCTTGGATTAGTTGATTCGGTGGTTCCGTGACACTATGTTCTTTACATCTTCCTGTTTCTTCATCAGCAAATGCTTGGACACTTAGGCTTCTCTTAAGATTGCCAAATGACTTTAATGGGTTCTAGATATTATACCTTACTGAAGGCAGAGAAAGAACTTTTTTCTCCTATCCCTTTTCTGAAAGACAGTACCCTCATTGGTCAAAATTGGGTCACATTCTTAACCCTGTGTCAGTACTGGCAAGGGTATGAACAACTAGATTGACTTAAGTTAGTCAAGAATCATACCTTTAGCTGGGGTGGGATTAACCTCTGAAAATACTTGAGTCTGACATGTTGAATAAAATCATGTTATTTCAGAAAGGTGGGTGTAGGATGGTTTCCTTTTTAATTTGGGGAAATTTAAAAGTTCAGATAGAATCCAACTAAACAGAACAATTAAATGATATACTTAACAAAAATGCAAAAATGTGTGCCTTTTCTTTTGTTTCTGTTTTCAGTAAATGAACTTATTCTCAAACAGAAGCAAAGATTTGAGGAAAAGAGGTTCAAATTGGACCACTCAGTGAGTAGCACCGTATGTTTCAACTTTTATTACTATTTTTAATAAATTTCATTTTTTTGGTTTTATTGGTTTAATATTAATTAGGTAGGATAGCTTCTGTATTGATTTTTCTTAAAGGAAATTTAAGATTGTTCTATTTAATGAAAATTTTAGTGAACATTTTCTTCACTGCATTACTTGTAAAATTTAATCTTTTGATCATCTTTTGAAAAGCCTGATAGAATCACATTGAGTCAGAGTTGCTTGTGAATAACGGCATTTGAAGGATTATGTGGATGGGATTTTGGAAAAACTGTTGATTCTCATTTTAAGAGGGTTAGCCTGAAATTATTGATTCAAGTGAACTTAAATTTATTCGTTTCTAAATGCAAAGTTGAAAATATGGCTAGACAGAGAATTAAAATCAAGGCACTTATTTTGAGAGGGAATGACACTGCTAGAGATGCTAAATTAACATTTATCTTGAATATGCCTTTCATATCTGTTCTCTAAATTCATTTAAGAGAGCAAAAGTGTTTAAATTATAATTAGAAGGCAGTGAGGAGTTAGCTGGAAAGGCGTAGGTTGGAACATTATCATTTATTGATATTTTTATATCTATGTAATAAATATGTTAGGAAATAAATAGTGATTAAACATGCACTTGACATTCTTTAAATAATCTTCTGAGGAAGTTACTGAGTTTCTTCTTCCTTTTTAGAATGGTCACAGGTGGCAAATATTTCAGGATTTGTTGGGAACTGACCAAGATAACCTTGATTTGGCCAACGTCAACCTCATGCTGGAGTTATTAGTGCAGAAGAAGAAACAACTGGAAGCAGTAAGTGGCAGATAAACTTTAAAAAATTAAGTCTTTATTGTATTTTTTATTGTATTAAAATCATCTAGAAATGTTTAGAAGTAATAAGGTAGTGCTACTTTGTTCAATTTTACAGAATAAGAAACATCTGCAAGGGGCCACTTCTAATAGATTTTTTCTTTATGAGTGAAAAATCCCCCCAAATTTCTTTTTTATTTATTTATTTATTTATTTTTTTTATTTTTATTTATTTATTTATTTGTTTGTTTGTTTGTTTGTTTGTTTGTTTATACATGCACTGGGTACAGTCAGAAGCGCGGGAGGGTGAGAGAATTCACCAGAGCCAGAGCGGGGAGCAGAACAGGCAGAAGGACCGAAGTACACTGCTGAGGGGAGCAGCGGGCGGCAGGAGAGGTCTGCGCGCCATGTGGGACCCTCCTCCAGTGGCCGGGGAGCAGCCGGGGATCGAACCGGCGCCGCAGAGGCCGCGGGCAGCTTCGCAACCCAGCGCTCAACCGCTGCGCCACCGGGGAGGCCCGCAAATTTCTTAAAATTCAACTTAGTTGTAGTGACCAGTTTTCATTTATAAAACTAAGTGTTGAGAAAAATCATGAGTTGAACTCTTGCCATTTGTGACAGTATGGCTGAAACTGAACAGGAAGTAAGTTAGGAGAAAGACAGCTACCAGATGATTTCACTCATAGGTAGAATGTAGAGAAACATAACAGAGAGATAGACAAAACTAAACCAAACAAACCTTAGAAATATGACTGCAGAATTCAGGCTACTAGAGGAGGATGGAGAATGAAGTTCAGTGGTCTATGGTACAGGGACTAAAGGTTCTTTGATGATGGGTGTGGTGTGATGACTTATATCTGAGGAAGTATGAACCTAGTCCCCTAAATCATCACAGTGTTGAAAACCAATGTTACCTTAATAAAATATATTTTAAAAAAGAGAAAGTACAATTTTAATAAGAAATAATTACATGTGCTAGCTTTCTTCTATTGAATATCTTCCTTTTCATATCTTTCCCTCCTAACATAGTAGATTTGGAGAAGAAAGTGGAGATAATTTTATCTACTTAAAAACTTTTTAGCAGATGTCCATTGGTAGCAACTGCAGTCTGGCTTAACTAAGATTATTTAGAGAGATTTGAACTGGAACTAAATGTATCCTATTTCATGTGATGAGATGTAAATAGATGTAACGTTGCCTTTATTTCATGTAAATAAGTGTAAAAATATATAATGTATTAGTCAGGAATTGAGTATGAACCATTATAAGCAATATATACCCAGCATAAGCAGTACTCACCCAGACTTAGCATAAACAAAAAGGGAGAATTTATTGATAGACTAAGGGAAAGAGTCAATTGCATGTACAGGAAAGAAGAATGTAACAACTAAATGTTGGGAAAATTGGAACCATGTCTTCTCAGTAAAATTAAATGAGATTAGACACTTCAGTGCTGTTGGGAGTCTGTATTTCTATGTTTCTTTGGAACAGCTGATTTTCTTTTCTCAGATTTTTATGTAATGGTGGTTTTCATTTGTACTTCCTCATTTATGTTTTTTGATAAAAGAAGAAATGAGGCTTTCCTTGCCAACTTAAGTTTACAAAGCTCTGTGGATAGATTCTAATTAATGCAACCTGGATCTGTAGCCTACCTTATAGAGTAGGTGTCTTAATTAGTTGGAAAAAAGGGTAGGCTAGGTTGAATGCATCAAAGTCAGTTTCCAATGTCATGTCTTTTTGGAGGCAGGGTTGCTGGGAATCTTACAAGTTTTTTGGAAGGGGGCTTATCTCTTACTTTCTTTGCGTTTTATTGAGATAAATACAGCACTTTCAAGTGGATGGCGTAGTGACTGACATCTATTTTGTGATAATTACCGTAATGAATTTAGTTAGCTTCCATTATCTTATAATACAAGAAAAAAAGAAAAAATGTTATTTTCCTTATGATGAGAACTTTTAGGATTTACTCTATTAACAACGTTAAAATATACTGTGCAGTAGTGCTTCACTAAAGTCATTATAATTGTACATTGCATCCTCACTACTTATTTAACTTATAACCTGAAGTTTCTACCTTTGTGACCAATTTCATCTAATTCCACCACTCCCCACTTCTGGTAACCACAACTTTGATCTCTCTGTTTCTGTTTGTATTATTATTATTGCTTTTTAAGATTCCACAAAGAAGTGAAATCATTTGATATTTGTCTTTTATTGTCTGACTTACTTAACTTAGCATAATACCCTTAAGGTCTACTCATGTTGCTGCAAATGGCAGGACTTCCTTTTTTAATGGCTGAATAGTATTCCTCTGTATGTGTGTGTATGTTTCACAAATTCTGTATACATTTATGCTTCATTGTACACTTAGATTGAGTCCCTTTTCTTGTCCATTGTAAACGCTGCTGCAGTGAACACGGTGTGAATATATCTGACAGAGTGAATATATATGACACAGAGTGCTCATTTTCTGTATCACCAGAAGTGAAATTGCTGGATCATATAGTAGTTGTATTTTTAATTTTTTTTAATATTTTATATAATTCTTACATCATTTTTCATTTTTGCACAATGTATGCATTTTCATTTTGGTTATATTCCCCATACAATTGCACCCCCCCCCCTAGTTTGACCCTAATCCTTCCTCTCCCTGCCCCTTGTCCAGCCCCATAGTGTATCTCTGGTTTATAATTGCTTGTTGATTTTGATTTTTACTTTGTATTAATTAGTCTTTTTCCTAGTGCCTTATTTAGGTTTTCTATATTCCTGCTATGAGTGAGACCATCCGGTATTTTTCTTATTCTTTCTGACTTATTTCTCTGAGCATGATCCCTTCTAGCTCCATCCATGTTGCTGCAAACTGCATGTGTTTATCTTTTTTGATTGCTGAGTAATATTCCATTGTGTATATGTACCACATCATCTTGATACAGTCATCTATTTTTGGGCATTTGGGTTGTTTTAATTTTTTTTGAGGAACATTTGTGCTTATTTTCTGTAGTAACTGTACTAATTTATAGTCCAACCCAGAGTGCACGTTCCCTTTTGTCCACATCTTCACCAGTTTTTATCTCTTATCTTTTTAATAATAGCCATTCTAATCAGTATAAGGTGATGTTTTATAGTGATTGGTTTTAAAGATTTATTTATTTATGCATACAAGAGCTGGGGTGTAGGCCAGCAGTGTGGGAAGGGGTGTGTGTGCACAGGAGTATTCACTAGAGACAGAGTGGGGAGCAGAACAGGTGAGTGACTGAAATACACTGCTGAGGGGAGCAGCGGGGGAGACTGGAAAGGTCTGCTGCACCGTGTGGGTCACCTCCCTGGCCAGGAATCAAATTCTTGCTGCAATAGCTGGTGATAGCTTCATAGTGCTGAAGATTAAACCCTTGTACCAACAGTGAGGCCCTTATAGTGATTTTGATTTACATTTTCCTAATGGTTAGTGATGTTGTACACCTTTTCATGTACCTGTTCACCATTTGAATATCTTCTTTGGAAGAATGTCTACTCATGTCCCTTACTGATTTAGTTGGATTATTTATTTTTTTGCTATTGAATTATATGAGTTTTTTTTAATATATATTTTGCTTATCAGTCCCTTATCAGGTACTTGATCTGTAAATATTTTCTCCCATTCTGTAGGTTGCCTTTCATTTTATCATTTTTCTTGCTGTCTCAAGCTTTTTAGCTTGATGGATTCCCACTTGTTTATTTTTGATTTTGTTGTTTGTGTTTTAGGTATTACAGCCAAGAAATAGTTGTCAGGATGCTCCTGTTGTTTTCTTTTGGCATCTACCGTATATTAGTTAGTTGTGTTAATAAGGGCCATGGAAAAGTCAGAATTCAGCTCAGTGTGTATGTGGGGGGGGGGGGATAAGCTGAAGCAATTATTTTCATAGAGATAAATGATGTAAGAATTCTCTGTGATGTATTTAATGTATTTAGTTTTCTTTCTTTAACTCTGTAAATCAGAGTAAAGGGATTTTAAATGGCAAAAGAATGAAAGAAGAGACAATGACAATATTTTTTAAGCTATAAAGCGGATGGACAAAAAATAATAGATTAGGAAATCTGAAAAAGTTGAATACTAAGCCAGCAGTGGGGGAAAGTTCACAACCAGTCCCATTTTTACTATGAAATAAACGCTCTGAAATTGGGAGCATTAGGGTACCTCATGTAGTAAGACTGAAAACAGGAGGATGGTTAGGAATCTGATTAAGGAGCATTTGGAAGGGCCTCCCCTGGTGGCGTAGACAGTTGAGCGCCTCGCTGTGAAGCTGTCTGCAACCTCTGCAGCGCCGGTTTGATCCCGGCTGGAGAGGGTCCCACATGGCCCTGCAGACCTCTCCTGTCGCGCCCGCTGCTCCTCTCAGCAGTGTATTTCATCAGTCTGCCTGTTCTGCTCCGCACTTTGTCTCTGGTGAGTCCTCTCACCCTCCAGTGTATCTGGTCTGTGCCCCGGATTTTATATAATAAATAAATCTTAAAAAAAAAAAAGAAACATTTGGAATCTCAGATCCCCTCCTATACAACTCACAGTGAATGATTCTTCCTTTTCTGCTGTAGAACACTAGAAACTCCCCCTCCCCCCCAGCAGTAACAGAAAGACTGGCTGGATTATTATTGAACAACAGGTATATTTAAAGGTGGGGCAGGGGGGTTACCATTTAGAAGATAAATTTATTTAATGAACATAAATGAGTTTTGCTAACTTTCTTCCCACCTTTTTCTTCTTCTGACATACCAGCATTGATCTTCACTTGCTTTTGTGCTTTTTGTCTTAGAATTGAAGGTATCTAAATTACAGATTTTTTTTTTTTTTATTTTGGCATGAAAGAACTGGGATGTAGGCTAGAGGTGAAGGGGATGTGAGAATTCACCAGAGATAGAATAGGGAACAGATCAGGCGGATTTACTGAAATGCATTGCTAAGGGTTGCTTTGGGTGAGGCAGGAGAGGTGCCTGGCCTGGGATCAAACTCAGGCTGTAGTGATAGTGCTGAGACTTAAGCGTTAGGCCATCAGGGAGGTCCCAGATCTTTTATATATATATATATATATATATATATATATATATATATATATATTTTTTTTTTTTTTTTTTTTTTTTTTTTTTTTTGGTGGACCTTTGCCGGTGGCTGGGGATCAAACTGGCGCTGCAGAGGCTGTGGGCAACCTCACAATCCAGTGCTCAACTGTGGTGCCACCAGGGGAGGCCCAGATCTTTTCTATTTTTGAAAAGGGACCCAGTTCCAAAGTTCTGCTGTAGGCTTTGTAGCTTTTTACCTTTTTGGTTTCCTATTTTACTTTGCATTACTATTTAGCTTTATGAATAATTCCAACATAAGAAAAGTATAGAAAATGATGAGGTTTATGATATACCCTTAATTTTAGTAAATTTTTTTATTGTTTTGCCATCTGTGTCTCAGATCTGCCTTTTGAGAATTATTTTTTTTTTTTTTGTACTTAAGGTCTTATTCCTTTCTCCTAGAGTAACCACATATGAAGTTGGCAATAATCTTTCTCAAGAGTGTATGTGTGCTACTTATATAGATCTGTATCTACAGTCATATAAAGTTTGTATAATTTGGGCCTCCCCGGTGGCGCAGCGGTTGAGCGCTGGGTTGCGAGGCTGCCCGCGGCCTCGGCAGCACCGGTTCGATCCCCGGCTGCTTCCCGGCCACCGGAGGAGGGTCCCACATGGCGCGCAGACCTCTCCTGCCGCCCGCTGCTCCCCTCAGCAGTGTACTTCGGTCCTTCTGCCTGCTCTGCTCCCTGCTCTGGCTCTGGTGAATTCTCTCACCCTCCCGTGCTTCTGACTGTACCCAGTGCTTGTATAAATAAATAAATAAATCTTAAAAAAAAAAAATAAAGTTTGTATAATTTAGTTGTTTATATAGTTCCATATTGTTTTTTTTTTTAACATATACTTATTTGTTTACTTTTTGAGATTCATATTGATGAATACAGATCTAGTTTATTTTAATGTCTCTATAAAAGTTGAATACATCTATTCCCTTACTGATGGACATTGAGGTTCTTACCAGTTATTCGCTAGGAGTATTAGTATTGCATTAAAATATTTTTATTTTTGTCTCCATGTCTCATTCATACGTGTACACACATGTGCACACACGCACACATGCATACACTCAGATTTAAGGAGAGGAATTGCTGTTCATTGGGTATGCCTGTACATTTTTAAATTATTAAATATTGACAGATTGCTCATTTCTGGGTTAGTACCATATCAACACTTGGTATTATTTTTAGTTTCTGTCAATATGATAGTTGTCAGATGCTGTGTGTATATTTTGTGTTATGCTTTTTGTTTTTTTTTTTTGTATTTCCATGATTACTAGAGACATGAGAATGTCTTCATGTTTGACTCTTTTGGCTTCTTATTTGGTAAATTACTTTTGCATTTATCCTATACACATTTATTTTTTATTTTATTTTATTTTTTTAAGTATTTATTTATTTATTCAAGCACTGGGTACAGTTAGAAGCGTGGGAGGGTGAGAGAATTCACCAGAGTGGGGAACAGAACAGGCAGACTGATGAAATACACTGCTGAGGGGAGCAGTGGGTGCAGCAGGAGTGGTCCGTTGCGCCATGTGGGACCCTCACTGGCAGCCAGGGATCAAACTGGCTTCAGGCAGAGGCTGCAGGCAGCTTTGCAGCCCAGCGCTCAACCGCTATGCCACCAGGGGAGGCCCAACACATTTATTGATTTGTAAGGCGTGTCTGTGTGTCTGTATGTGCGCGTGCACGACAGCTACTGCCAGATAAACGTTTCAGTAATTGAGTTCTTGTCAAATTTCATTGTGGCCAGACAGACTGATTTATATGATTTAAATCATATGATTTAAATTTATATGATTTGCTTTGTTGGCCTTTCAAGTGTAACTTTTTTTTGGTGGTTGCTTGTTGGCTTTTAGTATAATTGTTATTTCATTGTACCTTCAAGTACTATTACCCTACTTCATCTATATTATAAGAACTTTATAGTTATCTGTTTCTTTTTTTTCTTTATTAATATAGTATTTATTTCTCTTTCCTCTGTCAAACTTTGAGTCAACCACTTTTCCCAGGCTGCATGTGGAGATGCAAGGTTAGATAAGACACTGGAGAAAAGGACTGTGGCAGTGAAAATTGCTATTTCATGTGGCAGAGAGGATGAGAAAGGTCACTATCAGGCAGAAGAACCCCTGAGAAAGCAAAACCCAGAATTTCATCAAAAAAGGAAATACATAATGAAAATATCTTTATGTATTTAAAGAAAAAAACTAGACTCATTATCTGTTTCCTTTTTTTGATGAAAGGAGTGTTTGCTTCAGATAAGGGATCCTGGCATAACCAATGATGATGCTCCCGAACCAGTTCCATCTCCAGACCAGCCATCCCTACAGCAGCTCCAGTCAACTTGGCTGCTGTGTCTTTGTCCCTTGAAGTGGCACAGGTTTGGAAGTTGCAACTAGGAATTAGTGAGGTCAGGGGACACAGGGCTGCCAAGTTACTGAGTCTCTCATCATTCCATGTCTCTGCTTGGTTAAGCACCACAGCAAACAGTGATCTACTCAGCAGCTGAGAGGTGCTTCTGACTAAGGAGCAGGTGGAGACAAGCTTACCTCACCCATACATTTTCAGTGAATGAGGGCATATCTCAGGAGAGCAGCTCCCAGTGCAAAGAAGACAGAGGGGCACAATTTATTGCCTCTTCTTTTCACAGTTGCTCATGAGTTTATACTGTGCCACCGGAATGATGATGTATTCACAGTCAACATGGAATATATTTAATTTCATGGAAAATGAAACTTTGCAATAATTCAGTTTACCAGGTTCCTACTTTTTGTGATTCAAGTTGTTATAAACACATGAAACTTAGGTATTTTTGCTTTAAAGTTAGTCATTAGAAGATATCATGCAAACAATTCCTACTTTAACCCAAATAGTTACATTTTACAGATGTCATCATTTTTTCTTTCAGATCTGTGATTTCCATTTGACTCATTTCCCTTTCATCTGTATAACTTTATTAATTTTTTTAGACTGATGATTTTGTTCCATATAGAAGTACATTTTTTTCTTTTAATCATGAAGATATTTTCATTATTTCCTTGTTTGATGAAATTAGCTCTTATTCTTAACTGTTTCTTTCCCCTAAACATAGTATATACTTTTGGGTTACAGATCTATGTATATGCGTTGGTATTCATATATTGGTATTCATTGGTATTCAGTAGTTAAACTATGAAGTTCTTGGTTTCATTTTTCTTCTCTTGTTTTACTTTAAAAATTTCCTGGGTGTGTTTCATGGAACAAGAGAGATTTTTTTTTTTTAAACATGACCATTGTTTGTTCATTCCTATGCTCTTTTCTCTCGGATTCCTGTCATGTTTGATGTGTCATATTGTTTTACATATTTCTGATTCTCTTTTCTTTCATTGTTTTCTCTCTATGAGAAGTCTTAAATAATTTATCCTGAACTATCTTTGACTCCTTATTCCTTTCTTCTGTCTGTCCAGTCCACACCAAACCCATCCAGTGTTTTTTTAATTTCATACTTTGTGTTCTTCATTTCTCTTTTTTTCTTTCAAATTCTTTTTTGTATAACCCATTATTTTCACTTGTTCTGTTCATGTTTCGTCCCCTTAAAATTTTTCAGTAACATGTTAAAGTCCTTTTTTGCTCATTCCAGCATCTGAGTCATCTGAATGTCGTCATTTTGCCTGTTTTGTGTCAGCTATCATTTTTTAATTTTATCCTAGACAGTCTATGTTCAAGAGTGGTATAGAGACTATAAGTTGTAGTCTATCCAGTCCAATGCAGAGAAAGAAGTATATTTACTTATTAATTTGATTGTCGATTTATAAATTTTCCTATTAGTGCTGTCAGTATTTGTCAGTATTCATTTCATCGTGTCCATTGTGTTCAATGTAAAGAATTAGAAACTATGTGGTTTATAATAACATTCATCTTGTCTGTCTTTAGAATAGTTCACTTTTTTAAATCATAGAATTTTATATTGTCTTAGTTTTCCACATGCTTTTATACCCCAGGGTCATGTATCAAGATAAATTTTTTGTCTCTTTAAAGAACAAAGAGATAAATTTTGAAAGAGATTGGAATTGAGAACTAGATATCTTTTAGGAAAGAGAAATATCGAAGGTTGAGGATTTAGGAATTAATTCCCTTAAAACCTTTTATCTACCTTTACCTTCGAGGAACTACATGCATACTCTGGTGTAGCTGTACCCCAATTTGAGGTCCACTGTAGTCAGTCATACTACCAGAAATGCAGATCCTCTAGAATTTTTTTTTTAAAGATTTATTTATTTATGCATACAAGAACTGGGGTACAGACCAGGGGTGCTGGGGGTGAGAGGATTCACCAGAGACAGATTGGGGAACAGAACAGGCAGACAGACTGAAATACACTGCTGAGGGAGCAGTGGGCCAGACAGGAGAGGTCTGCTGTGCCACGTGGGTAGTTCCCTGGCCAGGGATCAAACTTGTGCTGCAGTGGCTGCGGACAGCCTCATAGGTTTGTCTTAACTCCTTGCGCCACCAGGGAGGCCCTTTAGATTTTTTTTTTTTTTTTGACACTAGATTTAAGGAAAAGAATGTGTTGATAGAAAAATATCACCTAAATAATAGAAACATTGAGATATGATAAAATTACTCTTGTTAGTGAAATGTTACCTGCTCATTTAATAAATAGAAAGTCTGGAGGCAAGCAGGGAAAACATACTAGAATCCTAAAGCATTTTTTACTTTCTGTCACACTGGAAAGTCTTCTCTCTTTTCTCCCCTTTCTCAACCTGTTTTCCCCAATCCTCTCCCTCTTTTCCTTTTCCTCTTCCTTATTTTTTCTAAAAAACCCAGATAATAAATACTTACAAAGCCTAACAGTACTGCAAGGTTTATGGGAAAAATCATCAATCATCAGTTTTCGTTAAGTCATATGTCTGTGTTAATACCCTGGTTGCAATCTTTTCATCTTTTAATTGTTCTTTTTTGTGTTTCTGAGTAACATGCCTATATTGTTCTACTTGCAAAGTTTTATGCAAGGAAATATTTTTTTCCCTCAAAATTCCAGGTGCCTTCCTATTGAGAAACTACTATAGAGTTAATTGTACTTGGGAAGATGAACTCATGGTAACTAAACTCATAAAGACTGAGTTATTTTGTGAAATATATAAAGGTCAATTAGAATATTTTCATAGGTGTCACCAGTGCATTGTCATCCAGTTGGAAAGCTAATCTGGAATGCCAAATATGTATGGATAGTAAACCATGAAATTAAATCAAGAAGAGTTATACAGTTCACATGTTTAATTGTATTATTGGGTTCTGCTTAGGCAGAATCCAGTTAATCAATAGGGATAATCGTACCTGATCTTTAGATTTAAAAAATTGAAAATAGGACAGTATAGAAAAATAATATATTACAAAATTTGAAGCATATTCCAGATGGCAGAGATATTCTTTTGAGACACTTGACTATGAACCAGCTGGGACAAATGTGACAGAACTTGCAAGGAGCAATGAGAGTGGAAAATAAGATTCTAAATATATTTCTCTCTTTTTTTTTTTCCTTCTAAATATGTTTCTCTTCACTCCCTTATTCTGGTATTCTCTATGAAAATGAGATAGTTGGGCTAAATGATGATTATATCTTTTATGGAAGCTTTGACAATTGTAAGAAATGTGTAGAGAATTAACTTCTTGGACTTCTATTTTTAGTGGTGGGCTAACTAAGGGATTACTCTCATGTTTCGTTTCTGAGATTGTTGTAACAGAATATTCTTGCGCTAGACATTTTTATATAATTGGCTATTTTCTTCTCATTTTAAAGCACTATCTTTTTGCTCTTTTGTGTAGTTTCCCTTCATATTTACATAAGGAATAAAAATTTTATAAGTTTGGGCCTCCTCTGGTGGCACAGCGGTTGAGCGCTGGGTTGCAAGGCTGCCCGCAGCCTCTGCAGCACCAGTTCAATCCCCGGCTACCGGTGAGGGTCCCACAAAAAAAAAAAAAAAAAAGAGTTTTATGAATTTGCTATTTATCTCATTTCTTCTTTAAGTTATTGCTTTAAAGAATACTGAATTGTAGAAGATGATACCATATGCTCAGTGCTTAGTTGATTACAGCTTTCCTTTGATCTTGAGCTTTGGGGGACTTTTTGCTGTCCCCCCTTCTTTCCCTATTTATATGTCCTGATTGATAGATTGACATGAAGTATTTATACTTAAACTTCTTGCAGAAATGAACCGTGTTACTTACTGGCATTCTTGGCCACGTATATTACTTTTTGTTTGAACATGTGGTCTTTGCTGTCCAGCTAAATAATCTGTAGACAGTTTTAGATAATCATTATGAAGAAGTCCTAAGAAATACTATGGATCCTGGGACACTTGTCATCATTGTTGAGACACAGGATCCCTGTGAGTTTGTTCTGTGTGACACTCCCTTCTTAGGAATGTGTCTAAGGGCCAATAAATACCAGTTTGTTAGGCAATGTAAAATTTTATTTTTAAGTTTTTAGTTTATGATACCGCGTTTTATAAATTTATCCAGTGTGAAACATTAATTCAGTTGTAGTTTGTTAGTTGGAATATCAGTATGATTGTCAGGTCATATTTATTCTCCCTTTTCTTTACTTGTCTTACGTATTTGTCTGTTTTGCCTCTTACACGTCAAAATGCAAAAGTTTCTTACCTCTCTCCAAAGATAGACTCTGGAAGTGAGTATGAAGTGGGCATACTTATTTGTAGTATGCGTACTATTTTTTTTTTAAAGATTTATTTATTTTTATATAAGAGCTGGGTACAGGCCAGAGGCGCAGGAGGGATTCACCAGAGACAGAGCAAGGAGCAGAACAGGCAGACAACAGAAATACACTTTTGAGGGGAGCAGTGGGCACGACAGGAGAGGTCTGCCACACCATGTGGGATTCTCGCCGGCTGGCTGGGATCAAACCCGCACTGCTGAGGCTGCGGACAGCTTCACAGCAAGGCACTAGACCCACTGCGCCACCGGGGAGGTCCAGTATGCGTACTATTCTTAGTGATTCTTCAGAATTTGATTGATTTATTATTATAATTTTGTCAAACATATAAATTCCTGGAATCATTTCTAGAGTAAGAGAACTAGATAAATCTATCCCAGTGTATGCTCTAATGAATTTGTCAGATACTTCTGTCACATAGGTAGTTAAATTTAAGTTTTATTAATCTTATTTATTTTTGTTTTATGTTGGAAGTACTTCAAGTACGTTAGACTGGGTTTTTTGATCTTTTCAAACATAAATAAAAAATTAGAATTACATTTATTCATAAATCATCTTATTCATTTTTAGCTTTTGATATTTTTATATACATTTTTCAGATTCACCTTGAATTTCTTGGCTCTTTGTGTGAATTTTAACAGCAAAAGATACACATTTGTATCTTATAAGTTTGTATGGGGAAGAGGAGGCTCGGACAGATAACAGAGTTGCCATTTCCTATAAATACGTTTTTTCAGTACAGTAGATGAGGAATACAGCTTAAAAATACTTCTTAAAATTAATTTTAGTTTGGACAGAAAATGACTTAAAAATGCCAGTTAGCAAATAGGAAAACTGATTAAATCAAAGCAATTAAATAACAGACTTAATAAAGTAAGATTCAGTAACAGGCTAACTTAATGGATGAATGAAGTTGCTTTGTACTGGTTATACTGTGCTACTAAAGAAAACTTTGCACTCAGAGTTATTTTTTTAAAAGAACAATTATAATTTTCTATTATAGGAATCACATGCAGCCCAACTACAGATCCTTATGGAATTCCTCAAGGTTGCAAGAAGAAATAAGAGAGAGGTATATTATTTTATGTATTTACATAATGTTTTATTTACTTTTGTTAACTATTTCCACTTTGCCCCATTTTTGTGAAGGTGTTTCAAAGAAAGTACTTTAAGCATTTAAAAAGCATTTGTGTTTTCTTAACTACTTGTTACTTAAAAAAAAATTTGTTTTGTGGGGTTTTACATGTTTCTCTCTCTCTTACTTAGACTTTGAACTCATTGAGAGATTTAGTGCATAGAAAATTACCTGACAGTGAATGTATAAATGGATCAATTAAATGAACATTCCAAGCATGAGGGTGTATGGGAGTTAAAGGAAATGGCTGGTCATTTTCTGTGTCCTGAATTATTTAATATTTTCAGTGGTCCCTGAGGTTTTTTTTACTGCTTCTTTTGGGATCTATTAATACTTGCAACAAATTGATTAGAGATTTTCTCAGGTAATAAGGATATGGCATATAACTCTAAAAAAAGACTCTGATGGTTCTAAGGTTTTTACCTTATGAAAAAGATTTTTACCTTATGTAAACCTGCCAATTACATAGGTTCTGACAGAAAATTTAAAGAGATAAAGGTCTTTTGTTCATGGCATATCTAGCTGCAGTAACTTCATATTTGCATCAATTCCCCATCCCAATTCCCCCATCCCAAGTCCAACAAGGGTGATACAGAGATGGGCCTAGGTAGATGCTGCACATGCAATCGATTTGTGGTTAAAACCAAGGAACTCTGAGCTTAAGAGACCTCAGTATTTTAAAGGCATTTGTTAGGAAACCTTTCCAGTCTTAGCCTTGTAGGGAAACGCTTTATATTTTATTGATTGGAAAACAAATCTGCCCTCTGTCCTAGATGCAGTCACTGTTTCTTTGTTTACAGGGTATCTGTACAAACAGCCTTGAAAACATGTTAAAAAGATAATTTTGAATAAAAGCTATCGTAAGATGTGTGGAAATGAGAGCTCAGTGGAGGACTATTCCCCAGCAATAACTCTTCTTCATGATCTTTATTTGTTGCCTCTCTGATGTGGTAGCTGGAGCTTTCCAGTAGTACCTTCTATGATATTGCCTTGATCACACAGCTCTTGGTATCAGTGTTTCTGTATTTTTGTTATTAAACATCTGGGTTTATTGTGCTGTAGAATTTTTCAGCTTGACTTTATTTTTATTTTAATGTGATTGATTTTTTCCTCCCCCTTTGGACCATATTTTCTTACTGTAGTCAGTTTAACCAAGAAATATACTAGTTCCAAGTACTTCTGGGTGTTGGTGCCTCTTCTGTGTACTTACAATATTGTTAATTTTCTTGTTTTTATTGTATTCATGATTGAGTATTTCAGGTTTAATTACACAAGGGCCTCTAGGAGCAATGCTAACAAATTTTAAAAATTTGAAACTAAAGTATGTGGTTAAATTTTCCTCTTGCATTTATTATAGAGTAAATTTACTTGTTTGGTCTCAAATATTTTTATTAAAAGTCTTACGTCTTGTAATATGATTTACACTTAAACTTACTCAAGCAGATATAGACTGAACAGGAGACCAACTGCTTTTGAGTTTCTTTTACTAAGTTCAGCATTCAGTCTTTGAAAAGTAAGCGTGTGATTTCATGCTTTTAATTTTGTATGATGTCTTGGTTTAAATATTGCTGTATTCTCATTAAGGATATTAAATCTGCTTTTCAGATATAATGTGCTTATTTGCTCCAGTGTCACATCTCACCGGTAACTTACGGCTATTACAACCTTATGTTTAATTTATTTTCCCTACTGATTCTCTTTTGAATATTAAGAGAAAGGACTATTCATGGCACACAGACATTTGAATTTGTTTTATATTGCTCTGTAACAAGTTACATTCAAATTTAGTGCCTTAAAACATCAAACACTTATTATTTTAGGTCAGGACTCTTGGTGAGGTATAAATGAATACCTTGACTCAGGGTTTCTTGCCAAGCAGTAGTGGAGGTGTTGGCCATGGCAGCGTTTATCTCAAGGTTGAACAGTGTATGAACCCTGTCCAAGCTTACTCACTATCTGTTGGAAAGAGATACCAATTCTTTGCCACAGGGGTTTCTCATAGGCTAGCACACTACATGTCAGTTGGCTTCCCTCAGAGGGAGTTAGTGAGAAAACAAGAGAAGGTGTTGAAGACGCCAGTCACATACTTTTTGTAATTTAATCTTGGAAGTTACATCCTAACATGTATGTTCTTTCTGTTAAGTAGGTCCAGCCTACACAGAGACTTACACAAGGGTGTGAATTCTAATATGTGAGGCTCTTTGGAGGCTATCTTAGAGCTTTCTTTTTTTTTTTACGTTTCAATTTTTTTCTTTAAAAGGAGTGAGTTGTGTGCAGGGGGGTTAAATGCTTTATAGACAAGAAAAAAAAACTGCGCTAGAACCAACTTATTCATCATCATCATCCTCTTCTTCATCTTCATCTTCTTCGTCTTCCTCCTCTTCCTCATCCTCTTCATCTTCCTCATCTTCCTCCTCTTCCTTCTTTTTCTTGCTCTTTTCCGCCTTGACGACCCCTTTTTTGGCCGCATCAGGCTTGCCTTTAGCTCGGTATGCAGCAATATCCTTTTCGTATTTTTCCTTCAGTTTAGCAGCCTTCTTTTCATAAGGCTGCTTGTCATCTGCAGCAGTGTTATTCCACATCTCCCCCAGCTTCTTTGCAACATCACCAATGGATAGACCAGGATGTTCTCCTTTGATTTTTGGGCGATACTCGGAACAAAACAAGAAAAAGGCCGAAGGAGGCCTCTTGGGTGCATTGGGATCCTTGAACAACTTTTTTGTTTCCCCTTTAGGGGGGATATAAGTTTTCATTTCTCTTTCATAACGGGCCTTATCCGCCTTTGCCATGTCTTCAAACTTTCCTTTTTCTTTAGCAGACATGGTCTTCCACCTCTCTGAGCACTTCTTAGAAAACTCTGAGAAGTTGACTGAAGCATCTGGGTGCTTCTTCTTGTGCTCCTCTCGGCAAGTTTGCACAAAAAATGCATATGATGACATTTTGCCTCTCGGCTTCTTAGGATCACCCTTGCCCATGTTTAATTACTTCTCCTCAGCGAGGCACAGAGTCGCCCAGTGCCCGTCCGGCTCTCACTTGCCCCGGCGCTGTCTCTATGGAGCTCAATGTACTGCCTATCTTAGAGCTTTCTTATGACAGCATTTAATAAAACCATGTATTAAAGTGAACGTGATATTTTTCAAATTAGATTGTTTCATGTAAAAGCCAGTCACTTTTGTGCAGATTTGAATCATCATTTGAGCAATTTCTTTACCTTCAATTTGACTTTATTTTAAAATATACTTCCAGATGTTTTCAGCACCTGTTTAATAGGACAGTTTTGATAAGTCTTGGCTTTGGGTTTTATTTGGAATTGTAATGAATTGAATTTTGCAGTGTTTTTGTATGAACTAAAACACAGAAAAGTCCGTAACAACAAATATACAGTTTAAAGACTCATAATGGAATGACCATCTGTATTATTATCAAACCAGTTCACCAATACGTTATTGCTAGGACTCCCAGACAGATTATTGAGTACCCTTTCTGGACTTTAGCTATCTTCCTTTTCTATTAGGTAATCAGTAATCTAATATTTATGGTCATCACTTTTCTGTTTTCCTTTATTGTTTTTGTAAGTATTTATGTCTCTCATTTTTTTGAACATAATATAAATATACTCTGCAATATGTAATCTTGTCTTTTTGGCTCAATGTTAGGACTCATCCATATTTTTGTATATGACAGCAGTTGATTCATTTTTGTTGTTTATAGTATCTTGTTAGTGACTATCTCATTTTTGTGATTGATGAACTGTTAAGTTTTTGTTTTGGTGCTATTCACAAACAATGCTGCAGTCTTTCATTTGTATACAGGTATGCATTCACATATATATAGTGGTATAGTAGGTATGCAGAAATGGAATTGATGAGTCATAGGGTGCATATATATTATACATATATACATATATGTATACATACATCTTCAAATTTGATAGCTAATGCCTTACTGTTTTCTTAAGCAGTTGTTTTAGTTACTGTTCCTACTTTGTGAGTGTTCCTTATTATTGTGCTGTGTTCTTGTCAATACTTGATATCAGTAGACTTTCCCCAGTTTAGCTGATCTTGGGGTTTTGTAGTGCTCTTTGTAGTTTTAATTTGTATTTCCATGATGACTAATGAAATTGAGCATCTGGTACTATTTTTAGTAGCTGTTTGGATTTTGAGTATTTATGAAGTGCTTGTTTAAGACTTTTTGCATCTTTCCTATTTTGCCGATTTTCTTAATGTTTTGCTGATTATATAGTCTGCATAATATTCTTTATACTGTCTATTATCTATATATCCTCTATTGCAAATAATTTTCCCTCTCGTTCAGATGCTGTTTTCATTGGTTTAATGATGTCAGTTGATGAACAGATGTTTGTCATTAATAGTCAAATTTATCAGTATTTTCTGCACTAAGAATTTTGTGCCATATAAGGAAATGTCCATTGGATGTCATGAAGATATTTTGCTGTATCAGCTGTTTAAAACTGTATTAATTTTTCTTTCACATTCAGATCTGTCACCCACTGGGGAATTTATTATTGTATAAATTATAAGAAATAGGGAACTTTTCGTAAGGAAGGTTATCCATTTTTCCACACTTCCATAGTAAAGATGTTCATCCTTTTCCAGTTCCTCTGAAGTACCGCCTTTGTCATTTGTCATGTGCTTCTATATTTGTGTCTGTTTCTAGATTCCCTTTTCTGCTCCATCGATCTATTTGTCATTCTTTTTAGCATTACCACATTGTAATGTAATATTTGTCTTTTAGAAATTCTTAGCTACTAGTGGCTCTTTGTATTTCTTTGTAAATTTTAGAACTGGTGGATATATTTCCATGGTAAAACTGCTGTCATTATATTGGGATTACTTTGATTCTCCAGATCAATTGGAGAGACTATATCTTTACATAGAGTCTTCTAAATTCATGTATGTGGTATTTCTCTATGTACAGGTCCTTAAGTATGTCCTTCACAATTTGAATATTTTTCAGGGTATTATTCTTACACATCTTTATTTTATATTTGTTCTGAGGTCATCAGTCATTTTTATGTGTTTGTAAATGATGCCTATGTCTTTAATTTCACTTTCTTACTGTTTGTTGCTGGTATATAGAAATACAGTTGATTTTTACATATGCAATTTTTTTTTACATCCAGCAAACTTGATAAACTCAATTCTAATAATTTGAAGACATGTTTTCTGTATACACATCATCATCTACAAATAGTAATATTTTAGTTTCTATCTTTATGATCCTTATATCTTTTATTTATTTTTCTTGTCTTACTCTGCTGGCTAGGACATCCGGTACAATGATGAATAGAAGTGGTGATAGCTGGGCATCCTAGTCTTGGTGCTGATCTCAAAGTGAAAGCTTTCGACGTGTCACCATTAGGTATGATGTTTTTTGTAGGTTTTTTAGTAGGTATTCTTTCATCATTCAAGGAAGTAAATTTCTATTCCCTGTTTCCCGAGAGGATTTTTTCCTTTAATGATGAGTGGGTGTTGAGTATTCTCCATATATTTTGTGTATTTGAGTTTTTTTCTTCTGTTAATGTGAATAATTACATTGGTTTAATATTAAAAAGTGCATCAATTTTGCATGTAGGGTGGCTAGCAGTCCTGATTTGCCCAGAAATATCTATCACTGAATGTTCTGTATTCTAGGGAACTCTGCCAAGATGGTTGTTTTCTCTAGTTGTATCCCTTATGTAAACCAATCTTAGTCATGGTTATATTCTCTTTCTTATGTTGACTTGCTGTTATTTTGTTTAGGATTTTTGCTTCTATGTTCATTAATTAGATTGTCCTATATTCTTTTTTTTCTTACACTAATCTTGTCCCGTTTTGCTATTAAAGATAGTTTTATCAAATGAGTTTGGTGATTGTACCCTCTTTTTATACTTCTTGAAAGAATTTGTGTAGCCTAGAAAGAATGTCTTTGCTGAATGATTATAGAACTTGCCAGAGTAGAGAGGAGTTTTTTTTTTTTTTTTTTTTGCCAGAGTAGAGAGTTTTAAACTATTGATTTATCTTCAATAGTTAAGTTTATACAGGTTTTTGTTTGACTTTTGATATAATTTTTTAGTTGTTGTCTATTTCATCTAAATTTTCAAATTTATTGGCATGAGATTTTCTTAATACTAAGTTTTCAATGCTTCCAGAGTTTTTAGCTATGCATTTGACCTTTGGATCTATTTACTGGTGCTGTCTTTTCCTCTTTTTACTTGATGAATCTTTGCAGGAATGTATCAGTTTAATAAGTCTTACCTAAGAACCCCCTTTTGACTTTATGTTTTCTGTTTTCCATTTTGTAAGTTTATACTCTATTATTTTCATCCTTCTGCTTTCTTCTTATTTTTGTTACGTTTCTGATCTGTTAAGTAAGATGTACATATTATTTTGCAGAATTTTTCTTAATATAGTCATTTAAGGCCATAATTTTCTTTTTAGCTGTATCATATTTTGGCATGGTTTTTTGTTTGTTTTCCTTAGTTCAAAATAGTTTCTGATTTTCATTATAGCTTTTCTTAAGCTTGTGGGCTATTTAGAAATAAAGTTAATACTTGAATGTGGGGATTTTTTTTCCCTTTTAGTTATGAATCTGTCATAATTGCATTGTTATCAGAAAATACTTAATGTTTTATGTTGTTGAGTGTTATTTTGTAATTGCATGATGCAATGTAAAGTTTGTTTTACTTATGCTGAGAATTTGCTGCATTCTTCTGAGTCTTTGTTTCCTTGTTACATTAGTTACTGAATCATTATATTTGAGTTAAGTTTCTTTTAGACAACAGATATTTTATCTAATCTGTCAGACTCAGTCTTTAGTTGTATATTTAGACCTTTATATTTAATGTAAAGGTTATGGCTATATCTGACATTTTATTTCTCTCTATTGTTTTTATGTCTTTTTCCTTCTGGGCTAATTGATTTTTTTTTTTCAATTTTATTATTATTTACAGTATTTTTGAATATATTTGTATAGTTTTTTTTTTTTTTTAAAGATTTATTTATTTATTTATACAAGCACTGGGTACAGTCAGAAGCACAGGAGGGTGAGAGAATTCACCAGAGCCAGAGCAGGGAGCAGAGAAGGCAGAAGGACCGAAGTACACTGCTGAGGGGAGCAGCAGGCGGCAGGAGAGGTCCGCGCGCCATGTGGGACCCTCACTTGGCGGCCGGGGATCGAACCTGCACTGCAGAGGCTGTGGGCAGCTTCGCAGCCCAGGGCTCAACTGCTGTGCCACCGAGGAGGCCCTGTATAGGTTTTTTTTTAAGTGTTGCTCTAGGAGTTTCATTATACATTCATAACAATCATAATCTTATGGTGTTGACCTTTGCTTTTGAACAAGTCATTGTAATATTACTCCATCATACAGTTTGTTGCTGTTGTTGGGGTTTTTTTTTTGGTCCTGTTTCCTTCTCAATTTTAAATGCCATAGGAATATTGAAATAAGCTTTTTAATCAAGTCTGTTATTTTAGGAGTTAGGTATTAAGTGTGTGTAGTTTTGTAGGATGGTGGAATGGATGGTAAAGCTTTAGTTTGCCTTTCATATGCTAAATTTGCTTTACTTTTGGTAGCAACTCTTACAGAGTGTGTGTGTGTTTAAAGACTTATTTTTTTAAAAAGAGCATTTCTTAGTAAAATTGAGAAGAAAGTATAGTGATTTCCCATATACCTTTTGCCTTTACATGTGCGTGGCCTCCCACATTATTAAAATCCCTTAATAAAGGTTATGTTAGTTATGTTTATGAACCCACATTGGTACGTCATAATTACTTAAAGCCCATGATATATACTTTAGGGTTCTCTTGCTTTTGTATATTCTTTGAGTTTGGGGAGATATATAATGACATGTATCCATTTATTATAATATATGGAATAGTTTCACTGTCCTAAAATTCCTCTTTGTTTCACCTATTCATCTCTTCCCATACCTGCAACTCCTGGGAACTGTTGACTTTCATTATCTCTATAGTTTTTTCTTTTCTAGAATGGAATCATGCCATATATAACCTTTCAAATTGTCTTTTTTTATTTAGTAATATGCATTTAAGATTTCTGTTTCTTTTCATGATTTGAAACCTCATTTCCTCTTGACTCTGAATGATATTCTATTGTCTGGATGTACTGCTCTGTATCCATTCAGCTACTGGAAGACATTTTGTTTTTTCCAAGTGTTGGTAGTTAGGAATAAATATGCTATAAATGTGTTTATGTTTATGCTATAAATGTGTGTGGAAATACATTTTCAAGTCCCTAATGTAAATACCAGGAAATATGAATATTAGGTCATATGGTAGAGTATGTTTAATTTTTTAAGAAACTGACAAACTTTCTTCCAAAATGGCAGTACCGTTTTTTCATTCCCCCCAACAATGAATGAAAATTCCTTTTGCTCCATCCTTGTCAGCATTTGGTACTCTCAGTGTACTGGATTTTAGAGGCTCTATTAGTGGCATTTCATTGTAGTTTTAATGTACATTAAATTTTGCTACTTTTTTTTTAAGCTAATATTTTTTTATGAGAGTTTTAATATTGTTTAGTTTTGAATGTGTTAGATGATTTGAAGTTTCTTGGCAGCTGTAATTTATAATAATTATATTAGCTTCTAAAAAAGAAAAATAAGGTACCGAGTATAATACCTTAGAATATTTTTATCAAATCATGAGTAAAGATCAAATAAATGAGTACTTCCTGGATGAAAGCTAATATCAATAAATGGGATTCTTTATTTTTGAATTCTTCTGAGATGTTTCAAATTTAAATGTTTCTTTAAATTTTCATTGGATGTTGGCACAGTGTGTTGTGTTCAGAGAGTGCTTGATTTTGATGTGCTTTAGTTTACGACTGGGCTCCAAAGTCACATTTCTCTACTTTATGTGCTTTATGTTTACTATTATGTTTCATAGCTCTCAAATTCATGATGGTATTAAGGCAAATTTAACCAGGAGGTGTCTGTTCATTCCCAATTTGTGATCAATTTTCATTGATTCCAGAGTTCATCTTTGTGGATTTTTTTCTCACATCTGTGAACTATTCTAGGATTTTGAGTCATGCTTTTAATTTAGATTCTGTCCAGGTTGTGAAACATGTTTCATGCTGAATTTAATCTATTTCTTCTTTCCAACTCTCTTAAATGTTTTTTTTTTTTCCTTTTTGTCTTCTATTTCATAGTACTATAATGTCTTGCATTGATACCTGAAAGGAAAACATATGCTTCCTTTATCACTGTACTCTCCATACTCTGGCGACCGAATGTGTGGGCAATTTTCCCACACCAAGCTATGTTCTCTGATACTCTGCAGACACAACTGAGTGTCCTACAGTTCAATTCAGTTCTGACACACTACCCAGAATTAGCATCAGATTTCACAGTCCCACAAGATTAAGATGCCACTGCACATAGTAACCATAAGTTTGGATTGTTACCTACACTTTCTTGATTGTCCAGCTATAAATCAGTAGGTTC
Organism: Talpa occidentalis; assembly: GCF_014898055.3. Classification (NCBI taxonomy): domain Eukaryota; kingdom Metazoa; phylum Chordata; class Mammalia; order Eulipotyphla; family Talpidae; genus Talpa; species Talpa occidentalis. The sequence goes on from NW_023601212.1 coordinate 58,166,932, forward strand.
CCACTACTCTCTTCTTGGGCTTGATAAATTTCTAGAATGGCTCACAAAACATAGAAAAAAAAAAGGTTACTGACCAGTATACCAGTTAATTATAAAAGAATGCTATTTAGAAATAACCACATGGAAGGGATGCAAAAGGCAAGGTATGTGGGAAAGGGCACAGAATTTCTGTGACCTCTCTAGGTGTGACACCCTCCTAGCATCTCCATGTGTTCACCACTCTAGAAGTGCTTCGAATCCCTTAAATTAGATTTTTAAATTTTTATTTTGTTTCAGATGAAGTCTTATTACATAGGTGTGATTGGTCATTGGTGATTCACCTCATTTTCCAGACCCTTTCCCTTCCTTGGACATTTGTGGGTGGAGCTGCAAGTTACAACCCTCAAATCCCAAGTTTTGATAACTTCCAAATTCCAAGTTGATTTCTTGGAAACCAGGTCTTATCTGGAAGTTTTATGGCATCCCTCAACCATGAGCTATCATGTCACCTTACAGAAAGACACATATCATCAAGATTTGCAGGAGTTGTGACCAGGAGCCTGAATGTAGGCCAAATATATATATCTTATTATAAATCACATATCACAATACCCTAATAATTTATAGCTCCAAACACCTTCAGAATTTCATTTTGAAATGTAAATACCTCAAATCTTAATGTGTTTTTTTAAGTACTTACCATTTCTCCAGTCTTCTTAAAAACTTTATTGATAACTTTTCAGACTTTTCATGTAGGTTACATCAGTTTGTTTTATACTCTATTTATTAGGGTAGCACTTATATCTTAGCTTTTTGATTTTAAATTGGAGCATATGAAATTGCTGTTTTTGGATGTTTATTAAAATGGTTTGAATATTGGCAGTTCTAGTTCACTTTGTAGCAGCCTCCATATATAATAGATGTGTTATCCAACAAAAGCTTTGGAATACTATAAGGATGGAACATTATTATCAGGGAGTAGGGCATTAGACTTTAATACTTTTTTAAAAAGATTTATTTATTTATGCATACAATAGCTGGGGTACAGGCCAGAGATGCGGGAGGTGAGAAGATTCACCAGAGACAGAGTAGGGAACAGAACAGGCAGATTGACTGAAATACACTGCTAAGGGGAGCATCGGGTGTGACAGGAGAAGTCTGCCACACCATGTGGGAATCTCCCTGGCCAGCCGGGAATAGAACCCTCACTGCAGAGGCTGTGGATAGCTTCACAGCACTGTGCTCAACCCGCTGCGCCACCGGGGAGGCGCTAAATGTGTATTTTTAAAGCAGTCATTCTAAAGACCCCTCAGCATATGTTTTAAGTAAAGATTTAGAGAATAGAGAGTTTTAAGGTTGTTAAATAATAGTGGTTTGCTGAATTGAAAGTTAAGATCACTAGAGTTGAAAATGCCTGTGAGCCAAAAAGGAAAAAGGTTTAGTGATGGTGGAAAATAACTGGGATGTATATAAGTGCTTAAAATCAGTGATTTGATCACTTAGAATGAGCCAGACTAGAGAGGTTTTTTTTTTTCTTCAAAATTTTATTGACTTGCCATTCATTTACAAAAACAAGTTTGGGAGTATAGTTTCACACTTGAACATGTGCATATATTTCATTCACCGTCTACCAAACCTCCAGTGCCAGTATACTATTACATTCCCTCCCCTATCTCCACTTCCCTCCCTGAGTATTCCTTCTGATAACCACTTTATTTTTCAGAGTCTTAGATTAATTTTGGTTACATTTTACAGTTTGTTTACTTTAGTTGTTTATATTCCATATGTGAGCAAAACTGCGTGGTAGTTGTCTTTCACTTTCTGATTTATTTCACTTAGCATAATTACCTCAAGATCCATTCATATTGTCCATATCCCTCCATATTTAATTTTTTTAATGACTGAGTAGTATTCCTTTGGGTGTATATACTTCAATCTCTTTTTCGAATCATCTGTTAATGGATATTTAGGTACTGGCTATTAGAGTGACCCTTTTGTTAGAGTGGAAGACAATTGGAAATGGCTAGGAAATAAAAAAGTGGTAAGTTCCCTCTTGTTCTGTGAAACCTATGGCATGAGAAATTTATCAGTTGACGAGCATTTATTTGAAAGAGTTCCAAGATGTACTGTTTTTGAGGAAGAACAAGTTTTCAATTATGAGTATTGTGTGAATAATTTTAGGGTGAAGAAAAATTTATTAAAGGAGATGGATGAGTTGAAAACATTGGACAGTGTTAATCACTGTTCTTATATACTCCTACATCCGCCCATGCACACACACAGTCTTCCCTCTTGGTTTGGGGCTATGGCTCTCTCCATTTTAATAGTCAGCATGGGACTGTTCCTGCCTTTGCCCGTAGCTCAAACATTGGTGTCCTCTACCATGTTTTTGTTCTTATCTATTCTGATATTACTGGGTGACATTGGGTGATTTCATTAAATGTTATAATTTTAGATTTATTGTTCCCCTTTCTCATAACTTTTATGCCTTTGTATTTTTTATACTGCTTATTCTGTCTTTCCTTACTCTTCCATCTGGCAAAAGTTTATTATTCTTTCAAGGTTCACACTTTAATTTCAGGTCTAATTTTAGCTATCCAGTTGCCCTTCCCCCTAAGTTTTCCAGCTAGGTTAGGAGTACTCTGTTACCTTCATTTTCTGTGCATACCATATCACAATGTTTACTATGATATTTCATCTGTTGGTTCACTTGTCATCTTAGGTAGACTGAATTCTATGAGAGCAAGGGTTATAGTTTTCTAAATGTTCTTCCTATTTCTTGGCAAAATGCTCACTATTGGTAATATTTGAATTAATCAGTTACTTCTATTATCAACTATGTATACATCTTGCCACAGAAGAGAGGGTGTGTGCTAAAGTTAATACACCTTAAATGTCTGTTTACCCTTACCAGTATTAAAGAATGAAAATTAAACAATAAGGTATTATTTTCAAGAAGTAATATAGCTTACTGGTTAATTGCATGAGTTTTGGAACAAGAAACCTACCTTGATTTGTACTCTAGTTCTGGTGATCTTGGGAAAATCATTTAATCTTTCTGCACTTTTCCTACTGTGTAATAATACCTGTTTCATACCTGCAATAAATATTAAGTAAATACTCATTATTGTTATTTTACATTTTAATCATTTGGTTCAGTAAATTGGGTTAGAGTAATATAGTGACATATAGATGGTGGTAGGCATTTAAGTTGATGTAGTGTTTCTGAAAAGAAGTTTTATATAGTGAAGATTTTCTGACTTTTGATCAAATAATTCCATTTTTAATAATCTTTTAATAAAATTTGGAGTACAGACTCATGGACCAGAATTATTTACCATCATTTGCAAACAATTTAAATCTCTAGTGAGAGGGGAATGTTTAAAGATATTGATACTAAAATATTTGCATTTTAATGATACTGGAAAAGGTTATGATGTAGTTAGATAGCAAAGGTAAACATTCTCTTAAATATGTTAACATATTAAGAGAAAAAATGTTGTTTTGAACTTATGATTACTTTGGAGTGAAGGCTCTAACCTGAGACTAATTTTATTTCTAAAATGGAACATGCTGCCATTTATTGAGGTAATTTGAATTTCCTTAGATATGTTTTTTTGGTAAGTCACATTGTCAATGTTCAGCTTTCATCTTTTTGTTATAAAATCAACCCTTGTGTGAAAGAAGTACATATTGTATTTTCTAAAATATTAAGTCTCTACATTTGCGTTTTTAACATGGGAACTTCCAGATCTTTTTTGCCTATGGTTTGTCACCCCTACAGTTTGCCATTATGCCCAGTTTCTTAGAAATCATCTTCCAAAAGTAAAGCTATTTTATCATTGTGATGGTGCTATTATGGTTTGGTTTAGGCTTTTGTTCTTTTTTTTTTTTTATCAACAGCAACTGGAACAGATTCAGAAGGAGCTAAGTGTTTTAGAAGAGGATATTAAAAGAGTGGAAGTAAGATACCAAGAATTTCTCACATCTCTAGCAATTTTTCAGTTTTATAAAATTGTTACTTTTCCCTTTAAATTGTTGCATTAAATTTATGGGATTGGTCTCTGTTATATAGAAAGTAACAGATGTTGCTTTAATTTTAATTGAGAGTGCATTTTTGTAGAAAAAATTCTGAGCACTTTCTCTTGATGGTAAAATGTATTCCAATTTGTTTTCACAGTGTTTTATTGGCATAATTATTCTCAGGTAAATTGGAAAAAAATTTAATTTTCTGATTTTAGAGAGTTGAACCTAATTATCCAGTTACCACAATGTCATGTTTATAATATTTAGCAATAGGTTTTCACCTGGATTAGTTAGTGATTAGATATTTCACTATTCTCACAATGTTCTCTCTCTTTTTTTTTTTTTTTTTAAAGATTGATTTATTTATACAAGCACTGGGTACAGGCCAGAGGAACGGGAGGGTGAGAGAATCCACCAGAGACAGAGCAGGGAGCAGAACAGGCAAAAGGACCGAAACACACTGCTGAGGGGAATAGTGGGTGGGACAGGAGAGGTCTGCTGCACCATGTGGGAATCTCCCTGGCCAGCTGGGAATTGAACCGGTGCCCCGGAGGCTGCAGACAGCTTCACAGTTTCTTGTTCTTTAAGAACATATATTGTAGAAAAGGCTTGTCTTCTAACTTTTAAGTTTTATGTTCTTTTTATATCTGTGGAATGGAATCCTTAGGAAATTTGGATGTTGATACCAAAAGGGACAGATAAAAACTTGGGATTAGAAAGGAATATACTATATCTCATTTTGATTTAAACATCATTTGCTTTGGCGTGTCTACTATAACTCAAATAATTGTGCTTTCAGGAAATGAGCGGCTTATATTCTCCTGTCTGTGAGGATAGCACGGTGCCTCAATTTGAAGCTCCTTCTCCTTCACACAGGTACAAAGCTTCACACTTAAAATTGCTTAGGATTTATGTTACAAAGTGCACATATGGTACTAGTCCTTGTGAGCATTTTCCATGTAATGTACAAAACCCTTGAGAAATTACTTTTGGTCGTGATCTAGAAATGAAATTTAGATAGCCCATCTGTTTCCTTAATGCTTTAAATTTTCATGCCAGGAACAGTTAGTGAGTAGAATATTATCATATAATGAATTTACTCTTGAACTAAAAGTTTGGTGAATTTCTTGAAATGATAGTAGCTTTTCAATTAAAGTCAGATAACACTAAAATCTATCATTTAAGAACATGAAATGGTAATATTAAAGGAAAATTTTATAAAGTACAACCTTTAGCTTTTCTTGGTCTGGTAACTCTTCCCAGATTTAAAGTAATTCTGTTAGTTTAGATCTCCCTGGTATTTTCTTTAAATTCCCTTTATAAATTTCATTAAGATTTCCCTTCTATATACTCTATTAATATATTGACACAGAAAGGGACTGATGAAAACTTCAGACTGCATTAGGTTATTAGATAGCTAGAATAGATTATTTTACTCATAACTTTCCTACATTTTAGATTTGTAATAGTAACTAGCCTAACTCATTAAATATTTTTGAAAATACTAAAGAATGTCTGTGGTTTCTTCTAGCTCCACAGTTCTATTTTGATGAAATACACTTTACCTAAAATTTGAGTGTGAACTTATATGCTTGAAATATTCAAAGTAAGAGCAGTTTTATGTTTTTAACTTTTAAAATCCAATTTGGGATAATGCTTCAGTGGAAACTTTTCAGAGAAATAGTTTTAGGATAATATGTAGTTACCAGACAGTTTAGTGCCAGGACAAGAGATTACACTAATCTTCAGAACCTGTGTCAGTTCATAAAGCTATTATAGGTCTACTTTGGTATAAAATGTGGGAAGAACATTTCTGGGAGGTTTGATATTTTTCCCAAGAATTATTTTATGGAGAATTTTTGTGAATGCCAATTTATTCTGGCATGACTTTGGAAGTATATTCAGCTTTCCTCCATATTCTTTCTATTTTCTTTAAAACACTGGGAATTATTTAGTCTGTGGGATATTATCTTTAAGCTTAGCATGGTATACATGGGGTCTTTTTTTTTTTTTAATTGGGGTCTTTCTTAATGGAATGTTTATTATGTGAGTGCATGAAGGCAAGCAGAAGTTGTCATAGAAAAAAAATAAACTGAGAATTTTCATTGTTATATACCTCTTTGTTTAATGTTAGCATTTACATATCTGTCCTGTTGAGGTCTTTGTTAAATAGTCTCTCACAGTTGACTTTTATTAACATGTTACTTAAATAGTACATTTTAAAAAATTGTCTCTATTTGTCAAATGCCTCTGATATGCTGGGTACTATTCTAGCTGTGGAGTCTAGCTCGGAAGGACCTGTCCTTTTAGAGCTTACTCTTTGGGATGTGTATGTGTAGAGATTATCACAAATACTATTGATACATAAGTAATTATGTATGTAATAGTAGTACATAACATCTAAGCAGTACCATGGGAAGAAAAAAATAGGCATACTAGGAGTTTGCAAGAAGATTTTATTTTAGTTTGGATAGTCATGCTTCTCCGAGAGTTAGTAATATTTAAACTGTGTAAATATGTGAAGTATAAATATGATGGGAAGTCATGAAAGAGTTTTGAGTAGGATCTGATTAGATTTTAGTATACTTGCTGGCGTTTCCTTATAGAGAATAGGGAATCTGTTTCTTCTCCCTGCCACTGGAAGCTGGGTGGAGAAATGATGATTTGGGTTAGCATTTTTTTTGTTTTTTGGTAGAAGAGAAGGGAAATGGTTGTGTTGTAAAATAAAGTACCATGTCTTAAAAAAGATACAGGATTTCATGAAGTCTATGAAAACATTGTTTGAGATTTGCTTAGTTTGTATGCAGTTGAGATTCGGGCAGAGTGAGCCTGATTAGCAACTGATAAAGGGAAAATGGGCACACATGATATTTTTGTCAAAAGAATATATTTTTTTAAAACAAGTAGTTTGACTATTATTCAGGGCTTGAGAGAGTTATTTGGAAATAATTCTGTAGCTCTTAAATACCCTCAAAAAGTGACCCTTAAGATTAAGATGTGAAGGGCCTCCCCGGTGGCGCAGCAGTTGAGTGCTGGGTTGCGAAGTGCCCGCGGCCTTTGCGGCACTGGTTCGATCCCCGGCTGCTCCCCGGCCACCGGAGGAGGGTCCCACATGGCACGCAGACCTCTCCTGCCGCCTGCTGCTCCCCTCAGCAGTGTACTTCGGTCCTTCTGCCTGCTCTGCTCCCTGCTCTGGCTCTGGTGAATTCTCTCACCCTCCTGCGCTTCTGACTGTACCCAGTGCATGTATAAACCAACCAACCAACTAACCAACCAACCAAATAAATAAATAAATAAAACATGCCTCTATTAAAAAAAAAAAGATTAAGATGTGAAATTAAACATACTAGGGAGGTTATATTATGCTATCAATATTTGACTTTAAGAGATGGCCTGCAGTTAAAATTATAATTCCCTCCCCATCCTTTATAATTATTGCCTTTGTTATTAAATGCCATACAGTTATGCTTTTATTCTTTGTTGTGCCATATTGGTTTCTCCTTTAAGCAGGCTTACTTTAAAAAGTCTTCTGTAGATTATTTTCATAATGAGGACTTTCATGTATAAGGTCATTGAATCCTTTACATAAATTCTGGGTTTATATTTATATTCTTTTATGTTTAGTGAAAAGAAAAACAAAAGACAAAAAAACAATGTTAACTCTTCCTCTTCCAGCCCCCCATCCCTGCCAGTTTTATCTACTGTTGACCACAATTAGCTGTTAATTGTCATATTTTGTTAGATCTTTCCTTGCTGCCTTGTTTAAACCCTCATTATCTCATAGATTCTAGCATTGGCCTTTTAACTATCCTCTTAAAGTGTACTGCCAGAAATTTGATCGTGTTTCTTTCATGCTTAAAATCTTTCACATGTAAATTGGTTTAGATACAACTCTTCTGCATGGTCTTCCACCTGAACCCTGCCCTGCTGTGTTTGTGTTTTAGAATTGATCCCTTAAATCAGATGTTAGTATATTTTTGCTTATACTGCTCCTTTTGTCTAGAAAACTTCTGGATTCATCTCGTAAGTGGCTTTTCTTCACCCACTTAAGAATTCAACCAAGGGTAAATGTTCTCTAGTCTTTCTGACACACCATTTCCCTCATAAGTGAAGGGGAAAGAAAAGGAAAAGATAGAATTAATCAGTTTTTTTTTAAGATTTCTACTTATTTTGTTCTTGCTTCTGTACTTTACATACTCAGTTATGTGTAGTTTCCTTGCTTTAATTTACTGCAATTCTGTGAATATTGCGTTTTTGTTACATTCCCATGTTTTTATATGAGCATTTATACATGATTGGGCTTAATAATGTTTTTGAATAAAATGTGCTAGACTATGTATCATTTTATTTTTATTGTTTATGAAACTAAAAAAAAAACAAGAATACATTACTATCAGCCAGGTTTCATTGGGATGGGGTTGGAGTTGAGTGTGGCTATTTCTTGAAAACTGAGTTGAGTTTTTGTTTAAACAGCCTTCATCCCGTGCAAATTTCTCATTTTAGAATTGGTTCAAACCACAGATTGCTGCTCTGAGGGCCTTACTATTTCTGCTTTAGATGCTGAGGAAGATAGTCTCCACAGTTCTTAATTTTCATTTTATTGTTGCATGTGTAGTTTGTTGCAAATATAGTTTGCACTTTATTGTTGCATAGCTGCTTGTATCAAATTGTAAATGACAATGGTAGGCAATCACAAACTTTTTTACTTGTTGACAAATGGAATTGGTCCTTTTATCTGAGTACTATTCTGAAATCATGTGATCCAATCCATTATTCTAGAGTATCATTAATATACTAGCATTTTAAACTTTTTAGCTCAAATGTAAAAATTTAAGTAATGAAACATTTTGGTCATATTTTCTAATTGACGATGAAAGCGATGATTTTGTTTAGATTAAAATATATTTAGGCCCAAACACTTTAATTCTAAAATTTAGTTTTTTGTCTTTTTCAAGACTTTACCACTAGCTTTGCTTTTAAATTTTTAAATGCTTTCATAGTTGTGGGTTTTGTCTTTGCAGTTATTATCTCATTATTGCTTTATTCTTTATTTTCACTCAAGTGTTTTAGAATTTTCAGTTTTTAATCTCTTACCTCTGTGCTTTCAGAACCTCAAAGAACTTAGTTCCAAGATAATTAATTCAAACTTCTTTTTCTGTTTAGGATGGTTAGACTTTAATATGACCCAGATAGATGTGTATTAAATTTGCAGAATGACTCTTGTTTTTCCTATCATGTAACAGTATATAAATATAGTAAAAATAGAAAAAAAAATTTTTGATCTAGATTCTAATCTTTAAAATGCCTTTACCAGTAATAAATTTTCTATTGTTCATAAATTTAATTCATTTTTAAAAGAGATATGCATAACTTTAAATTCTGAATTGCTTATTCAAAGTTTTTGTGCTATAGAACGAGATTTAGAAATAAAATAAATGATTAAGATAATATAGATAAGACTTTTGTATAAGACACTTTTACTTTTATTTAAATTCTTGACCAGTTATCTTTGAGATTTCATTTGTGTTTCCTATCATTTTTGCAAAGGTTCAGATTAGTAAAAATGTAGGTACAAGAAGAGAATAACAAGGGGTCGCGTAATGAATTATTTAAATATTTCTAAGAATATATACATGGGGTAGTATGTCATTATCTTGTGAGCTTGTACATTATATAATTTGAGTTCAAATTTTAGGAACTTGATATTGCATAAGGGGTCCTGAATTAGATAAAGAAATTTTTTATCTTACTCATGTGATTATCTAATTACACTGCCCCAGTCATTAAAAAAATTTGTACATGTGGGTAAAGGGGCAGGTGGTGGTTAGGGATGGTATAGCAAATGAAAATAGATCCATCTTCTGTTTTCTTGCACATTGGGTCCTGGACTGGCTTGTGACCTATGACCAGGATAGTTTCTCAGTGGCTCCTTTTTCACATATGAGTTCTTAGTACTTTTTGGTAATTATTATTGGTTCAACTGCTTTATTTTACTTGAGAAGATAACTTCTTTTAAATGTAGGAATTGAAATATTTTGTGGTCAAGTCTCATTTAATCTTTACATATTTATCTCTTAATTTATTATATATTTTAATATCTGAAGAGTTTTAATATAACCTTTGTGTCCCTTATTCAAAAAGAAAAATAGTGGCAATATAGGAAATTTTCGTACACAGACTGACACTTTGCCTCCAAGATTAAGTGGTTACAATCAAGTCTTAAAAAGTATGTTACAGGGCCTCCCCGGTGGTGCAGCGGTTGAGCGCTGGGTTGCGAAGCTGCCCGCGGCCTCTGCGGCGCCGGTTCGATCCCTGGCTGCTCCCCGGCCACCGGAGGAGGGTCCCACATGGCGCGCAGACCCCTCCTGCCGCCCGCTGCTCCCCTCAGCAGTGTACTTCGGTCCTTCTGCCTGCTCTGCTCCCCACTCTGGCTCTGGTGAATTCTCTCACCCTCCCGCGCTTCTGACTGTACCCAGTGCATGTATAAACAAAAAACAAACAAACAAACCAGCAAACAAATAAATAAAGCATGCCTCTATAAAAAAAAAAAAAAAAAAAAAGTATGTTACACTAGCACGAGGACTCTTGAACATAAATGATGTTTTGCTGTATTTTAATAAAGTACCTACACAGTGGGAGAGATAGTAAAATCAGTTAATTGTTTTATTGTTGGGAGCACTAAGGTTATTTGTCTTAATGCTGACCCTCTGGCATGCAAAGGAGATAAACTTGAAGCCATAGGCAATGGAGGACATTAGACAAACAGGGAATTTTAAAGTTGAGCTGAAACAAAAGGACATTCGAAACACAGAAAATGAATCCTTGGCAATGCAGTGGAAGGTACTCTTGGTATGTCTTTAATACTCCTTAAATTGATAGATTATAGAAATATAGTAAGTTATGAAACATGAGATAATGTAATTTCCTTTATTTAGAATATTTGAAGAATTTATTCTTTTAGTCATTCAGCCAGTTTTTGGAGGTGTATGAGGCATGTATAAAACACTGTTTTAGGCACTGGGAATATTTTAAATATGTAATATTATAAATATAACAGACTGTCTCGACTCTGCCCTTATGGCTACATAGCCATAGGATGGAAAATAAAGTATTCTGGCAAATCTGCTTTTTTCAAAGAAAAGTTATGTCATGATTTTTCTGACAACCCAATAGTTTGTTCTTTGAAGAATAAATTTAATCTTTCTTTTTCCTAGAAGTGGTAGATATGTTCTATGCAGCTCAATATTTTTATTATTGAAATAACTATGCATTCTTCAAGCAGACAAACCTGTATGATTGTGGGAAATCTTAAGGGAGTCAGCAGTATTTCAGAATGTAGTGTTCTGTCTAGTCCCACTCTTATCCCCAACTTTAGAAAGGCAACACAGTACATAATCAAGCATATTAATATTTCAACTTTGAAAACATTAATGTTCAAGCCAGTGAGATCTAAATTATATCAAATCTGTTCAGCTCAGGTTCTACATTCAGATAAGTTTCAGCATTCTAGGTTTTAGGAATTGAGGTCTTATATAATATTTTTGAACCCATTATTTTAAAAAGTCAAACTTATATTGCTAAAAAAGACCATTATAATGATCAGTGTTTGTTTATAAAAATTTGTATAAAATTTGTTGTAAATTAGCTTGATGAAATTCAAATACCATGAAACAAGTAATAATACTATATCTAAAGAGTCTTTTTAAGAAAAAAAATTGATGTTAGTTTCAATTGGATTTTGCATCAAAATCAGAAAATTCCTGCTTTTCTAGGGAGAACTAATTTCACTTGCAAAAGTTCTGTGTATTAGGTGCTGTTTTTTAATTTACACATTTTATACTCAGCCTTAGAAAAATGCAGTGTATAGGGTTTTATATTTTCATTTTACAGATGAGGAAATTGAGTCAGCAAGATGAAGTATATTTGCCTAGCATGACACAGTTAGTGGCATAAGCAGTATTCTAATCCAGGCATCCTTTCTCCAGATCCTTTAAATCCCTGTGAAAGAATTTTGGAAATCATAAGAGAGCTGAGAATAAAACATTGAAAAGAAGGTAATGGAAACCTTTGTTTCAAAAATGGCAGGGCGGTAATTCTTAAAGAAAACATTGTTTTGATAGTCTTACAAAAAGATTCTGGAATTACACAGTCTGGGTTCAAATTTCATATAATTTTATCAGCAATTTGACTTTAAACCTCAGTTTTCTCATCTGTAAAATAAGGATAATAATACCTGTCTTGACTAATAGATACTACATATAAAGAGATGAAAATAATTCCTGGCACATAGTGAGTACCCTATCTATGTTAGATACTGCTGTTACTGTTGTTAGTAGAAAAATTAGTCACATTCATTTTTGGATAATATGTCTAAATAGTTGGGGTCAAATATTAAAAGGGTTTGTGAAATTAGAAAGGAATAAATGAACGCAGAGACAATTTCTAGTATTTCTTGAGGTGTCTGCAGATTTTGGGTCACTAGAATTTTTGTTGTTTAGTAAATGAAATTCATCATCAATTTGAAATTCAGTATTTCAATTCGTAAATAAAGGAATGGTGAATAATACCATACACTGATGTAGCAGTGTAAAAGTTTTATGTTAAGTAACTGATAGAAAAGCACTGTTCTGAGAAAAGCAAGTAATTTAGTTCTGATCCTTTGGTAATACTAGGGATTATGCCTTGGTCGAAAGGGAATAAAATATAGTGACAAACTTTATTGCTTTAAAAAATGAAAACAATATTTGGTTGTAATTATCATTATTAAAATTTATTTCACATTTTCATGTTGCATGTTGTTTTGTATGTTTTGTTCTGAAGAGCTGGTTCAATAAATTTATGTAGAATACTGGAAAAGAACAGATTTTGGATATAGGCCCACATAGTTTATTAAATGTAGAAAGTATATTATTTTCTCCTAAGTTTATACTAATGAAAAAGCACATTCAGTTCCCTTATTTAGGAACCTCATTTATTTTCTTTACGTTCAGCCTTAAATGATCTCAGTATACTTTATTTTGCTCATAGATTAATAAAACTTAATTTAATTAGCTAATTTACTTAAAAAGTGAATCACCCTTTTCAAATAAAAGTTCAGTCTAAATCTAGTCACCTTAATTTATTTGAAGCTTTATTGACAGTTATTTGAAATGTATTGGTGATTATCTTTCATATTTATAGATTGCTCTGTTTTCACTTTTCTTCTCACGTATGTCTATGAAGTGGGTTGGGCTAATCTTGAGAAATGTAAATGATAATAGTCTCTAAGGTTTGTGAGGTTTAGATTGTTTAGGTCAATGCCTTATGTAGCTGTTACTGTTACTATTTTGTTATTACTGTTATTATCCCTTTATGATTGTGGCTAACTCAGAGTTAAGAAGTAGTACCAGCACTAGAATCTAAGGACCCAGCCCAGTAATAATTGTCTTTTGATCACACACATGCATACACACACACACACACACACACACACACACACACACACACACACACACACATTTTAAAAAAGAATCACAGGGAGGGCCTCCCCGGTGGCGCAGCGGTTGAGCGCTGGGTTGCGAAGCTGCGCGCGGCCTCTGCGGCGCCGGTTCGATCCCCGGCTGCTCCCCGGCCACCGGAGGAGGGTCCCACATGGCGCGCAGACCTCTCCTGCCGCCCGCTGCTCCCCTCAGCAGTGTACTTCGGTCCTTCTGCCTGCTCTGCTCCCCGCTCTGGCTCTGGTGAATTCTCTCGCCCTCCCGCGCTTCTGACTGTACCCAGTGCATGTATAAACAAAACAAACAAAGAAACCAGCAAACAAATAAATAAAGCATGCCTCTATAAAAAAAAAAAAAAAAAAAAGAATCACAGGGTTTTATTTTTCAGGTTCCTTCTGTTGCAGTTCTGTATGCGTTAGTCTTTATTAGTGAATAAGGTAAGGATCCTATATAAAATACATTTCAAACCTGCAGTCATTTTTATTAAAATGTTATTTAAAACCTACAACTTCAATATTGTCAGTAAACTGGTGAGCATTTTTAACATATTTGAGTTGTGTTATTTCACTGATACACACACACACACACACACACACACACACAGAGTTCAGGTTTGCAATGAAGGAAAATGGAATTACAATAGCTTTTAAAAATAATATGTAGAAACTGCTCTATTATATGACCTTTAATATATAATTACACAATTTTATTAATGTTCATGTAAGTGCTAGGGAATTGGGTTTCACTAATTAAAGGAAAAGAGATTTTGAATGCATGGCATCACCTCATTTTAGCCCTAGATGGAGTATTTGGGAAATAGCGTGTGAATTTGTACCTAGTATGTGAATCTGTGCGAGGAAGGTGAACACTGGTTATATTTTATTCAAGTAAACTCATTCAAAGATTATATTGATTCTTTGATTTGTAGTGTAAATGCTCAGATGGCTGAGTCTTACTGTACAAACAGGGACAAAATGAAGTAAGATCTATTAATATGTGTTCCTTTTAAGACTACTCCAAGGAAAGCTCCATCTGATTTATTATGTTTTTGAGAATGTAAGGTAATATAGTATTGATAATTTTATTAGGAAAGAGTAAATTGATCCATTAATTATCTTTTTTTGGCATTGAATTAAGAACAGACACACTTAAATCTCACCTTTCATCACAGACATAATAGATGGGAAAACTAGAGGTCAAATAAGATCAATAACTTATCCAGTTGTTTATTTGCTGGGGAGTAAAATTCAAACCTACACTATGCTCTTAAGAGTTCCTCTCGTGAAGGATCATTTTAATCCACAATTGCTTAAATTTTGTTAGGGTAAACAAGAATATAAACATGTTTATAGCAGAAATGGGGAAGATTTTTTTCAAAAACTATTAATTTATTGATTATATATGTTATGCCATTTTTCAGATGTTAATAGTCTTCATAGGCTTTTTTATTTCAAGGTAGGGGAGAAAGAGAAAAGATGATAAGATAGAAATGGTAGGGTAGAACTAATAGGAAGCAAAAGATGGATTTCTGGAAAATCTTTTAGGATAAGGTGGGAATGCCTAGAGGATCTAACCCTATGTACCATGCAGAAAGCAAATTATGGTTGCAGAGAAAACTAGGATATAGGTTTCAGAAAGATTGCTGGTATTTTACTATTTATTCCATTCCTTTGATAGTTTTCTTTCACTTAATATGATTATATTATTTTGGAGTTGGAAGGGACTCATAGCCTCCACTTACCTCATTTTGCAGAGAAGGAAACATACAAGGTAGTTGTAAGCTATGGAAGCACATAGCTCTTTCATGGCATAGCAGGATCTTTTAGCCATAGCTTTTGATTTCATGCTAATGCTCTTGTCTCAATACTGTTAAGTCCTCTTTTCCTTAAAAGAGTTCCAGACAACTTATTTACTGATCTGAAAACAAAACTAAAGCAAATACATCTATGTGTACACCCGCTTTTTGTGATTACTCTCTACTGATATTCTTTCATAGTGTATACATTTAATGTGGTGGGGTAAAGGGTTTATTGTTTAAGTACTGCTTTTTTTTGTTTATGGTCTATACACTTATTTGATATATATTTTTAAAAGCAATCAAAATATTTTTAAGAATGACATACACTGAATTTGTATGTGATGTATTATAGATTTACTTTTTTTTTTAAAGATTTATTTATGCATACAAGAGCTGGGGTACAGGCCAGAGATGCGGGGGGTGACAGGATCCATCAGAGACAGAGTGGGGAACAGAACATGCAGATTGACTGAAATACACTGCTGAGGGGAGCAGCGGGTGAGACAGGAGAGGTCTGTCTTGCCATGTGGTTTCTCCCTGGCCGGCCGGGGATTGAACTCGTGCTGCAGAGGCTGCGGATTGCTTCATAGTGCAGTGCTTAGCCCCTTGTGCCACCAGGGAGGCCCTATTATAGATTTACTTTTTCTCTCATTAATGTAAACGCTAAAATCATTTTTCTCTCTCTCTTCATTTTACAGTAGTATTATTGATTCCACAGAATACAGCCAGCCTCCAGGTTTCAGTGGCAGTTCTCAGGTAAATGTTAACATTATGTGTTTAGGGTACCATGAAAATAATTACCAGGTTGTAAAATTGTAGATTGGTTTACTGGAATGTACTGTCATAAAAATAGCTGTTTTGAATGTTGGAACAATGACTAAAACTTAAATAACTGATGTAAAATCAGCTAATATTAAGTTGAAACATATCTTAAGTATTTAAAGAGCATATGAAATTAGAGAAGGAAATTTAATATGAGCCTAACACCTGTAAGTTGTTTCTAATACCCTCTTACTAAGATACTTCTCTTAGGGTCATGAAGACTCATACCTATAGTATAAACTTCCTTGCAATGAGCAATAAATAAAACTTGTTCAGCTACAGGGGTATTCCTATTAGTCTTTTACTTCAGGGCATTGGCAAGCCCTACATAGCAAAAGAATTTTATTATTGTCATTGATTAATAATACTGATATAGAACTTACAGCAAATTGTATGAACTTAAAAACAATAGAAAAATTGAGTGGGGAAAAAAATCAAAATAGTGGGGTTTTTTTTGTTTATTTTTGAAATTTTGAAAGGATTATTTAACTACAATGTAAGTGATTTCTTATTTGATACAGTATACTGAGCCAATGTATTAATGTTTCTCCAACTTCTGCCCTCAAGAGGTACCATTGTGAGTGATATTGCTATCCTCACCCTGAAAACTTAGAAGAATTTATGTAAGATTAAAAAAAAAAAAATACCTAGGAAGCTGCCTAACATGTAAGTCACTGTATGCAGAGGAAAAACATGTCTAAAGATGAAATAGTCTGGGTTTCCCAGGAGACTCCCATCTTAACATCTGCTGGAGGACAAGGATGTTAATGAGGAAGAAATCCTACCAGTGTTTATGAGATAGAACTGATAGGACATATTATGCTGAAGGGTTTCCCCTTCATTTCTATTTCTGCTCTTTAGAAGAGACAGATCTAAAACATACACAGAAAAGACTGACAAAGTGTAGAGGTTTGTTGTGACTGGATAGGAATGAGCAAAGGGAAGAAAAGTAGAAATGAGGTAGAAAAACATAATAGAGGCAAGCTGGACTGTAACAGTCTCAGGCTATTGTAACACTGGATTTTTCTTTGAGTGATCACTTAAACCTGATTTAATAGGTATGTGTCTCATTTTACACTTTGCATCAAAAATTAACTTTATTAAGTATAGTCTTCTTTAAAGCCCAGATCTGTTTCTATGAGAGTATGTGTTTTAACAGTTTTTTTTTTTTTTTTGCATTTAGTCATTCATCTTGTATGGATTACTTTCTGTGTAAATAATTAGGCTCTCTTTCTGCATTGTTTTATTTGTGAAATTAGTGTGAGAGTAAAGGGCACTTATATGTTGAAAATTTTGCAAATTTCAGTTAACATGCAGAACACTTTCAACTTCATTTAGAGTAAGGCTCTCAGTGGAATTGATAGTCAACTTTGCTTATGGTAATAATGGTATCTTTCACTATACAGACATTAATTTTATTTAATCTTTTGAAGATATCATTGCTTTTGTATTTTTGGCCATTAATTTACATTAAGTATGTGAGATGAAATATTCAGTTTTAAGGCTTTCTTTTCTATTTTCATTTAATTGCATTCATTGGGAATCACTTTTGTTAATTTTATAAAGGTTTTTCATAATTTACAGGCTGCCACTAAATGATCTTTTTCTATAATCAAGTTTAATTTAATTAATTATCTCATAGTATGCCTGTTAACTTTTTACCATTATGTGAGAAGATTTTCACTTTTCCATTGATCAAATAAGATATTTATATGCTTCTGCTTTTGCTATGGTAAAATTTAATTATCTTTGAGTTTGAAAAGTGTAGCCAGTTTTCTTTACAGCTAATCTAGATAAACATAACTGATAAACATTTCCTTTTGATTTCTGGCATATTAATATATCCTACTTACAGATCTTATTCTGAGTTTCTGTTTAATCTGTTGATTGACCTTGTGAATTATCTGCAGCCAGTTTGTTCTTAAAACATTTATTCCTTTGGGGCCTCCATGGTGGTGCAGTGGGTTAAGACACAGCACTGTGAAGCTATCTGAAGCCACTGCAGCACGATTTGATCCCCAGTCAGGGAAGTGACCCACATGGTGCAGCAGACCTCTCCTGTCTTGCCTGCTGCTCTCCTCAGCAGTGTATTTCAGTCAGTCTGCCTGTTCTGCTCCCCACTCTGTCTCTGGTGAATCCTCTCACCCCCTGTACCTCTGGCCTATATCCCAGCTTTTATATGCATAAATAAATAAATCTTTCCAAAAAACCCATTTATTCCCTTGTAGTTAATGTATTCCTATTCATTCATATTAATGTTGTATGTGACTTTAATAATTAAACTTCTAAATAATAGTGAACCAGGTGAAACATATTTACTAGCAACTATGAAGCAACCTAGTATCTGATGGCTTTATTAAGATTGTACTAGGACTTTGAATAAACTCAAGAAAAGCTAAGAATAAATGTTAGTAGAATAATTGTGAAAATGAATATGTTATAAAAGCTGGAAACCAAATCAAATTGTTTTTGATCGATTGCTTTATGTCATATAAAACACATGCGTGTTTTATCTACTGATAACAGTACATGGCCAATTTTTATAAAAAATTCCATACATGCTTAAGAAAAATATGTTTCTAATTGAGTACAGTGTTCCCTATGTATTTATTAATTCATACTTTGAAAGTTTGGTTATGTCTATAGTAATGTTACTGATATAATTTCTCTGTTGAGTTCATGAGGTTTATTTTTAAAAATCCACTCACTCACTATCTTAGTGTTTCCATTTACATTTATTAGGATAACTGATGAAGTTTAACTCTTATTTACTCCTTAGTGCATCTTATTTGTCTGACTTTTTGAATTTTTCTCTTTATGTTTTTATCCCCCCATCACTCTCTACTGACTTATATGTTGTTGTGCAGTGTACTTATAATATCGTCTTTTTCTTAAATTAGATATTATATTAATAAATTATAAATTTATAAATTAGATATTGTAATTAATATATAGGAAGAATATTTAAAATTGTTTACTTGTTTACTAGTTTGCTTGCTTTGTCCTTTTGTCTTATTTGAACTCCTTTAGTATACAATTATTCCTGGGTCTCAAATGTAAAAAATATAACCACTTTTGGAAGAATTGTTCTTATGCTTTTAGTTAACATGGTACATGTAATAATGTATTATTGGGATTAGTCTTTTGTTTTTTAATATGATTTATATTTCAATATATTTTAGGTTCATTGTGTATGTCTGCTTGAGTTATTCTGTCACTCTAATGAGTTAGTACATATATTACTCTTGTTTTAATCAATATTAAATACATATTTTGTATAATCAGGCACTGTTCCTATAATTCAGGGGTACAGGCTACGATATAGGGAAGGTGATAAAGTAATTGCTATTTTTCATAATTGTTTTCAATTTCTGCATATGAAAGTTCTCAGAATTCTAAAGTTTAAAATGGTAATTACAATCTTCATTTAATCTGTAGAACTGAAATAAACATTTTATTTTTATAAAATTGGCCTTTAGAACTTATTCTCACTTAAAAGTAAATATTGAAAAATAGGGTCTAAGAACTATGGGTTTTACCATTTATAATTTAATGTGATTAATTTTTGAAATTAAATGTTATGTAATCTTTGCAGAAAAAGAGTATGGTTTGTTCTAAGTATCTTTTTTTGTTATCACCTTAGACAAAGAAACAGCCTTGGTATAACAGCACATTAGCATCAAGACGAAAACGACTCACTGCTCATTTTGAAGACTTAGAGCAATGTTACTTTTCTACAAGGATGTCTCGTATCTCAGGTACATATTTCAGATTTATTAAAATACCTCATATTTCAAATCCATTTCTTGTGCTGGATTTACGGAAAATCCTATTCATAATGTTAAAAGTGTGTATTTTCAAAAGTCTACCAGAGCATCATGTGGTGGTTTTTAGAGATCTTGGAGAACATTGCTTTCTCATGAGTATTTTTGTTTTCTTTCTGTCTTTGGGAATTTTATGTAATGTTACATATAGCTGTCTGTATTGTATGTAAATGTCTTTTTACATATGTATGTATATACTATATATGATGTTATATAACAGATTGCAAAAAAGTTATATAAAGTTTTTTAAAAAGCCATAAATATGTAAATTACAAAAATAAGTTGATTCAGTTGCCTCCTTTTAAACATTGTTAAGTTCTAAGCACTGTCCTTGCTGCTAAGACTAAAAATACTCCTTATTGTCAGGGAGTATTGTAAAGTCTGGGACAAGGCAATGGGTAAAGGATTCTAAGTGAAAATATGTGTTTTATAAATATGCAAAGAGTATTATGAAAACAGAATATAATATACACTAATAGAGCCAAGAGTGAAAAAATCCAGGCCAAGTTGAAATGGGAAAATGTATGGGAATGATTTCTGCAGGAATTTTAGAGGAGTTATGTTTAGTTCAGGCTAGTATAAATAAAATGAAAAAGATACATTTTCATAGTAGGAAACATAGAGGAAACATATTCATAGTAGAGGAAATAACTTATACAAAGACATGAATGTGATAAAATATTTTTATTGTAGAAAAGTGGTATAGTTCTACCCTTTTTTATTAGCTCTCACATTTTTAGCCTTTCTCAGCATCTTTGCTTACCAATCAAATAGACATTAAGACAGTCCTTTTTTTTTTTTTTTTTAAAGGTTTATAGGTTTGGGGTTTAAAATACAGTGCTCAATGTAAGTGCTCAATTAACTGATGTTATTAGTAGTGTATCTACCCAAAATGAGACCATCAAGGAAAAAGAATCTGACATTGTTAAAAAAATTGACCTCAGTTTTCTCTTGCATAGGCATGTTTATATCATAATTTACCTATTACTTGAATCCTTTGTACAGATTTGCTTCAGGGTTGGTGGTGAAAGGAAAAAGTGTATTAGACTTACATAACATTAAGAATAAGATAAAACCAGGCATTGTTTATAAAGGTGTTTTTTTTTAAATATTTATTTATGCATACAAGAACTGGGGTACAGGCCAGAGGTGGGGAGGGGGGTGAGAGGATTCACCAGAGACAGAATGGGGAGCAGAACAGGCAGATTGACTGAAATAACACTGCTGAGGGGAGCAGTGGGCGAGACAGGAGAGGTCTGCTGTGCCATGCGCGTCACCTCCTTGGCCAGGGATCGAACTCATGCTGCAGTAGTTGTGGATAGCTTCATAGTGCTGCGTTTTAACCCCTTGCGTCACCAAGGAGGCCCCTATAAGGGTGTTTGAAATGAATAATAAATAGTTTTTATACAGATGGAAAGCTTTAATTTTGTTTCCTGGAAATTAAATCCCATATTGAGCCTCTGTGTTAGTCTATAAACTACAGTAGGAAGTTGGTAAATTGAAAGTGGTCTGAGAACTATATTCTGATTGACCAGTCATACTAACCCTTTCAGATCATTTGTAGGTATAATATCGAAATGTAGCCACAGATAAGTGTCAGATATTTTTTTTTTAAAGTGGGAAAGAGATTGAAGTTGGTTATTGGTTAATCTGTAAGTTAAGTAGCAATATAGGCGTGCTATGAAATAGTAAAGGTAATTACCATCAGTTTAATTTGGGGGGCATAGCTTTATAGAAAGTGAAGATAATGAGTTAAAACCAAGAGGAAGGGCCTCCCCGGTGGCACAGCGGGTTGAGCACAGCGCTGTGAAGCTGTCTGAAGCCTCTGTATCATGGGTTCAATTCCGGCTGTCCGGGGAAACCCACATGGTGCGGCAGACCTCTCCTGTCGAGCCAGCTGCTCCCCTCAGCAGTGCTTTTGGTCTGTCTGCCTGTTATGCTCCCCACTCTGTCTCTGGTGAATTCTCTCACCCTCTGCTCCTCTGGTCTGTACCCCAACTATTGTATAAATAAAAAATAAATCTTAAAAAAAAAACCAAGATGAAGATTAGATTTTATTTTTGTGGGCATGACTGTATTATACTTAAAACATGTTAGGCTTTAGGAATTTCAAGTTTGTCTTACCAAATCTTTATATTGACCACAATAATCATATTGCTGATGAAATTCCTTATATTGTTGACTATGAAAAGGAAATTCTTTTCATTTACTTTTTAAAGATATATTTACTCTTGCACACAAGAACTGGGGTACAGGCCAGATGTGTGCGGGAGGGTGAAAGGATTCACTAGAGACAGAGCAGGGAACAGAACAGGCAGACTGACTAAAATATACTGCTGAGGGGAGCAGCGGGCAAGACAGGCGAGGTCTGCCTCACCATGTGAATATCTCCCAGGCAGGCTGGGATCTAACCCGTGCTGCAGAGGCTGTGGACAGCTTCACAGCACTGTGCTCAACCAAGTATGCCACCAGGGAGGCCCCTGAAAAGGAAATTTTAACTTATAAATAATGGGTTACTTAAGACTTTGTTTGTCTTTTTGTATACTTTCACTTGAGAGTCCACTCTCCTAGCCCCAAGTTGTATTTTCAACTATGAAAATAGAAGATGAAGGTTAAGAAATTAATGTCCTGAACTCGTAGTTGTAACTGAAAGAGAAGATAAATTATAAAGCATTAGAAGAGAAAATTGGGTGCCTATAACCTGAGTTTGATCTCCAGCCAGAGAGCTAACCCACATGATGCAGCAGTTCTCTTCTGCCTCGCCCTATGAAACCCATAGCAGAGTATTTTGGTAAATCCACCTCTTCTGCTCCCCACTCTGTCGCTGGTGAATCCTATCACCTCGCACCTCTGGCCTACATCCCAGTTTTTCTGTGCAAAAATAAATGAAAAAAAAAAAAAGAAGAAGAAAAATTGGTACCAAACACACTTTTATAAACTAGTCTGTAATTAGAATATGAGATTATATGCCAGTAGCTATGTATGGATTTTGATCATAAATCAACCATGTAAACAAAATTCTATCTTTTCATAATCAGATAAGTGAAATTGAATTCCTAAACTTCAAGATACTAAAATAACTATTTTTTAGTGTTTTCTTAAGTTATTTTGAGTGTCAATGTTAGTGATCGGATATGTTGGCCATAAATTCACATACATTGAAAAGAATTACGGTCTTCAGTAGAATATACATTCTTGAATGCTTGTAAATTTTATGTACTTTGGGATTGATGTCAAAATGTTAAAGAATGTATTAACATTAAAGCAATATTATATGTATATCTAAGATAATTGTCTTCCCTATTATTTGTTAAATAACTTTTAGAAGAAGGTTATATATAAAAAGAACTAATTAACTGTTATATCCCAACCACTTTGTAGTACAGTTGGGGATTTTTTATTTGTTGTTGTTTATTTTCAATAACCCATGTTTTATTTAAAATTTGATGAATTCCCTGAGAATAATTCCTGTGGTGCATGATCTTCATCTTAACAATTTGATATTGCATACTAATTAGGTGTATTATTTTTGTCTTTTTTAGAATTGAAAGGCTATATTTGAACTCTTATTGTCTTCCAAGTTTTTAGATCTTTAAAATGATAGTGGCTTGCTTAGTTTCCTCTAGTAATTATTTATAATAATTAGATGATTTTCTTCAGATTAACAGTTATTTTCAAGATAACCTAACATCTCCAGATAAAAGGAATTCTTTATTATATGTCATATAGCACAGTTAACTTTTGACTTAATGATTTTCATATCTATTTCATTATCCCTACTGTTATTGAAGAAGGGAAGTAACAAAAAAATCACCTTTAAAAATTGTGTATGTTAGTGAGCTTAAAATAGGGAAGATTGTATGAAAACACAATGTTGTATTAGGCTTATTTTAGGTTTCAATCTAGGAAGCAAACTAAAATGATTGTCTATTTTACTTTGGAAAAGAAAATGCAAGTCTAAACTTTATGCAGTTTTGAAAAACAATTTTATTCATGCTTGTACTGTCTCCTGTTTTTAGATAGGCAAATAGATCAGCTGTATCCTTAGTTACTCTATAAGCTGATTTTGTAATTTAAATTCCGCATGCTATAGTTAAGAGTGCTGAAATTGATTTAGGGTTCTATACAGTGCATTGGATAGAATTATTGTTTTCTGTAGTACACTAAGACATCTGAATAAAACTAAAGTTGTTTTGGGGACTACATTCTTCATACATTGCAGTTCACTATTCCCTTTCTGTATTTGGGTTTGAAACACTTAAATGTAATATGTAAATAACACTATGTAAATAAATATTTCACATTCTTTTTAGTTAAAAAACAATGCTTATTACATTCTAAAAATGAGTAATTGCATATTGAATAGTAGATAAACATGAGCATGAAGTTATAAACTTATAAACATTTTCCTTCAAAGTAGTAGATACTCTGCCCAATATATGTTTCTCTCTCCATGTTTTTTCCATTGAGAAAGAAATTTTTGCGTGATAAATTATTTAACGTCTTTTGATCAGAAGTGCTGTTTTTCCCAAGAAATTATTGAGACAGAAAGAGAGAAAGAGAAAAAGAAAGAGAGAGAACACAGCATGTTCTTGTTGGTGTTGGAAGGCACAATGTCTTTTAAAATAGGAAGGAAATTTTATTGTAGCTGAAAGATCCAATTAATTTGTTCATACTAGTCTTTTCTAAATACTTTTGAAGTATTGTTTGTGTTTAGAATATCATTTTTATTCTGTTCATTGCTCTTTTCTTACACAGCATTTCCATTTAGTTATTTTGTTTTCTCCATTTAGATGACAGTCGAACTGCAAGCCAGTTGGATGAATTTCAGGAATGCTTGTCCAAATTTACACGATATAATTCAGTACGACCTTTGGCTACCTTGTCATATGCTAGTGATCTCTATAATGGTTCCAGTATAGTCTCTAGGTAAGTACTGAGCAATACTCTCTACTGTTTTCTTTTGCAGAAATAATCTGGAGTCTAATTTGATAAGCAGTCCTAGTGTTATGGTTAAGAGCCTGAGTTCTGAAATCAGGTTGTTTTCAATTTTTAGTTCTGTGGCCTTGGGAATATTTCTGAATTTCTTCATTCCCAAATGGAATGATTAATAGTGTTCACTTCTTAGGGTTGCAGTTTGTATTCTTATGATGTCTCTCCAGATCTGATGACAGGGTATATATTCTTCTCATAAATGTTCCCTCTTCATTTTTCTAGACTTGGAGTTATTTCTTCCTAAAATATTTTTCAGATATGTTCAGTGCAATTATCTCTGTCTTGAGTTTTCTTTGAGAGAAGAATTTTGAATACAAATCCAATTTTTAAAAGAAAGTTAGGGCTAATCAATTTATCCATTTCTTTTTTTTTCTTTTTTTTTTTTTTTAAGATTTATTTATTTATTTATTTATGCAAGCACTGGGTACAGACAGAAGCACGGGGAGGGTGAGAGAATTCACCAGAGCCAGAGCAGGGAACAGAACGAACAGGCAGACTGACGAAATGCACTGCTGAGGGGAGCAGTGGACACGGCAGGAGAGGTCTCTTGTGCCATGTGGGACCCTCGCCTGGCGGCCGGGGATTGTACCGGTGCTGCAGAGGCGCAGGCAGCTTCGCAGCCCAGCATTCAACCGCTGCGCCACCAGGGGAGGCCCAATTTATCCATTTCTTCTTGAATATTTTTAGTTTGTAACTTTCAAGGTATTTGTTCATTACATCTAGGTTGAGTTAATTGGAATACAATTGTTAATAATATTCCTTTATTATTTTTACATTTTTCGTCTCTGTAATATTCCCTTTCTTGCTCCTGATATTTGAAATTTTCTTCCCTTTTTTTTTCTAATCGTCTGGCTTAGAAGTTTATCAACTTTGTCTTTTTGAAGAGTCACCTCTTGTTATATTGCTTCTCTCTGTTTTTCTCTTCTCTGTGTCGTAGATTTCTGCTCCTAACTTTATATTCTCTCTTTTGCTTTGTTCTTTCTCTTAACTAAAACTGAAATATTGACTTGAAACCTCTTTTCTAATGCAGATAATTTGTATTATAAATTTTCCTTCAAGCACTGTCTTAGCTAGATTCCACAAATTTTGATGTGGTGTCTTTTCTTTTTTTCCCAATTAATGTTTATTGTGGTGAAATACACATTGCATAACTTTACCATCTTAGCAATGTATACTGCTGAGTGGTATTAAATCCATTCATAATTTTGTGCATCCATCACCAGTGTCCATTTCCTTAATACCTGAAGCTTATAAAACTGAAACTTGGGCCTCCCCTGGTGGCAGGCGGTTGAGCGCTGGGCTGTGAAGCTGCCTGTGGCCTCTGCAGCACCGGTTCAATCCCCGGGCATTGGCAAGGGTCCCACATGGCGTGCAGACCTCTTCTGCTGCACCCGCTGCTCCCCTCAGCAGTGTATTTCATCAGTCTGCCTATTCTGTTCCTCACTCTGGCTCTGGTGAATTCTCTCACCCTTCTGCACTTCTGACTGTACCCAGTGCTTGTATAAATAAATAAATAAATAAATCTTTAAAAAACAAAACAAAATAAAAAAACCCTGAAACTTAGTACCCATTAAACAAGAACTCCTCATTCCTTCTTCCCCCAGTCCTGGTAACCACCATTCTACTTTCTGTCTCTCTGAAACTGACTGAATACGTCCTATACGTGGAATCATGGAGTACTTGCTTTTTTGTGACTGGGTTATCTTATTTATAATGTCAGTGTTCATTAATCTGTCACATGTCAGAATTTTATTCCTTTTTAATACTAAGTAAATTTCCATTATAAATGTATGTTTATATATACCACATTTTGTTTATGTTAGTTCATCAATGCATACTTACGTTGCTTCCATGTTTTAGTTATTATGAGTAATGTTACTATGAATATAGATGTACCCATATCTCTTTGAGACCTTGTTTTCAATTCTTTTGCGTGTACACTCAGAAATGGACTTGCTAAATCATATTGTAGTGCTATTTTTAATTTTTTGAAGATCTCTATACTGTTTTCCACAGTAGCAGTATACCATTTTATATTCCTCTACATCCTTGCCAGTAATTGTGTGTGTATGTATTAGTTTAATTGAAGTAACATTGTTTTATAACATAATGTGAATCAGTTTCATTATATGAATATCAGAATATAATTACACAATCTAAATTGTATAGCCAACTACACACCTATTGGGACCACTGTGGTGTATGTGGTCTGTTATTGACTGAAATATTGTTAAATGACATTTCTCTACATACCATGTTTTCTTTATTTATTCATCCTTCAGACACTTAGGTTGCTTCCATTTCTTGACCATTGCTGTAGTGAATAATGTGTTTATTGCCTTTGGATAAATTCTCAGAAGTGGAATTGAAGCATAGGCAGTTTAATTTTTATTATTTTGAAAAGCCTACATATTGGATTCCAGTGGCTACATTCCCACATATAGTATATCAATTCTTTTTTCTTTTTTTCAACAGTTTCTTTTTTTCAATATTTATTTATTTATGCACACAAGATCTGGGGCACAGTCTGGAGATGCAGGGTGGTGAGAGTTTCCACCAGAGACAGTGGGGAACAGAACAGGCACATTGACTGAAATACACTGCTGAGGGGAGCAGCAGGCGAGACAGGAGAGGTCTGCCTCACCATGTGGGTTTCTCCCTGGCCGTCCGGGGATCGAACTCATGCTGCAGAGACTACGGCTTGCTTCATAGTGTGGTGCTTAACCCCTTGCGCCACCAGGGAGGCCCCACCAATTCTTTTCTCCACATCCCCACCAATACTTCCTATTTCTTGTCCTTTTGATAATAGCCATTATGACTGGTAATAGCAATGGTATTGCTTATCAGGGTATATCTCACTGTGGTATGATTTGCATTTTTGCCGATTAGTGCTGTGAACCATTTTATGTGTCTGTTGGTCATCTGAATGTTGTCTTTGGAAAATGTCTATCTATATCCTTTATCCATTTTTTAAATTGACTTGGATTTTTACTATGGAGTTGTAAGAGTGCTTTATATATTTTGGATATAAACCCCTAATTATTTACATGATTTGCAGATATTTTTTCCATTCCGTAGTTTGCCTTTTCATTTTGTTGATGATTTCCTTTGCTATGCAGAAGCTTTCTAGTTGATGTCATCCCACTTGTTTATTTTTGCTTTTGTTGCTGTTGCATTTGGAGTCAGATCCAAACTGTTGTCAAGGTTAATGTCAGGGAGGTTGCCAAATATTTTTTCTAGTAGGAATTTTATGGTTTTAGGACTTATGTTCAAGTCTTCAACCCATTTTGATTTAGTCTTTTTGTATGCTATAAATAGTGGTCCATTTTTATTCTTTTATATGGCAGATAAACCAGTCTGATATTACTGAAACTTCATATGCAAGCCTAAGATTTTAATTTATGTATATGACTATTAATTATGAATTTAAGCCATTTGCTTAAGAGACTATTTCAGTAAACCTTTTATTGTATTATAACTGGTTGTTTAAATCGGTAATGACTAAGACAAAAGTCATACTTTCATTCTTTTTTCCAGTTGACATGGGAGTTTTCCTTATCATGCACTACAGAATGATTAAAATTTGAAAGTACAGTAGATTGTGGGACTCATTTAACTTATACCTTAATTAAATGAGCAATTAATTAAATTAAATCCAAACAAATTAATTAGATGAGTAATTAATTCATTTCACTAAATTAATTGACCACCTAGTATGGGCTAGGCTATGAGTACAGCCACGAATAAACCAGATGTGACACCTGGGTTTAGGAAAACTCTCAATCTTTTTCAGTGCTTTTATAGAAGAGGTATAAGGAAATGCTATGAAACACTTTAGTTAGCTTGGAGCAAGTTTAACACTGTTACTTAATTTTTAACTGAGAGAATGTATAATATGTATTTCTAAAGACTTCAGAAATGTAGCTTGAATGTGTAATGACAAAAATAGCTATGGATTTGTACTTGTAATATTGACCTGATATGTACACATTTGCCTATAATTATGTGTTCTATTTCGCTGAAATACAGTTCAAATTAGAACTCATGAAGAATGTTAATTAATGTACCTGTCCGTAGTTAATTTATTCTGCACTGTATTTTCTTTGCATTAAAAAATGGGGACCAAAAAAAATAAAAAAATTTCCAGCATAACTTTATAAAAGTAGCATTTTCAGTTAGAATATGTAGAATTTGTTTACATCTTTAAGAACTATACTTTCTTTTCATTGTTTCTTAAAGCCTTTACTTTGATTTAGCATAGTGCTGTTTTATTTTTTTTTAATTCTAATAAACCAAAGACATCAGGGCACTGTATATTCTGAGAATGAAATTTTGTGTCATAGAATGTCTTATACAAGGTTTTTGTTTGGGAATATCACTCGCTGAAAGTGAGATTAGTTATATTAAAATATTTCAATCAAATAAAAATTTAAAAATATACCTTTGATTGCTCCATCTTGCATGCTGACATCTGTCCTTTTATTTACACTGAATATTTCTGAAAGGAAAATTTCTGGTTTTCAATGTTTATTAGGCAGGACAGAAGAACATGGGTAAATTACAAATAATTCCAAAGAAACGAAGGAACTTTGAATCTTTAACAACCCTGTTGACTCTTTGCTTTTCCTAGTTTCTCAAATTCAAACTCATCATTGATGATAAATTGATTTCGAAGGCATTCAATTCCTCTCAAAATAGGAAATTTAATAAAGAATTTCTTTTGTGAAGATCTGGATAAGGAATTGTTAGAGATGACAAATAATGTTGAATTGGCATATTGTTTCATTAGGAAATTCTTACTGTAAAATTTCATGAACGAGAAACTATGTTTTTCCCCTTTGCTTATGGATGATTTTGGGTATTTAATACCATATTCATAAGTCCACAAGGTGGCAGCATTTGTTTACTTTGACTACATCAACTCTTAGTATACAAGATCTGGAAATTAGTGACTTACAGTGAAGTTTGTTGTGAATTTCAGATAGTTCTAGGTTAACAAAGACAAGTAATAGAGAATTTTTCTTTCACAGAGTAATAATGTCACCTTTTGCATTTTTTCTTAAATTAGGTAGTCAGTGGTCACTAGAAAACGGTGGTTGGAAACTGCATAGTTTATTAAACTTAATTGAATACTTAGAAGCAATAGCTGTTTTCTTGAATTCTTAGTTTGAATTTTACATACCTATATTATTAATAGTTAAAATTATTATACACTTCTGTAATGAGAGATTATTTTAACATTTTTTGCTTATGTGTTAAATTTTTCAAATTTAATTGTATTGGGTATTAATAAATATTAAAGAAAATTATATATTGTGGTATTTATTGCTGCTATATCAGTCTCTATACTAATAATGTATGTTTGATTACTTTTTTCCAGACACTATTGTAAGTATTTTACGTTACACTATATTTTATTAATTTTTTAAATCTTTACCTCAGCCCTATGGAGGGAGATATTGCTATTAATTCCATTTTACAAATGAGTCATTGATACAGAGCTTTCCTACGTCAGATTGTCCAGGATCAATGCAGTGGTTGCTGGCCACTTGAGGATCTGTTGAAACCTTGTGAAAAGTTTAGAGAGCTTTTTAATTTTGAGCCACCCAAAAGAATAGGAAAAATAATTGTTTGGAATTTCTAATAACTTTCTGTTTATTACTACCCTTTTTTAACTTGGCCTTGGTGAATGTTTTTGGGTTTTAATTTAATGTGTATATTACATTGAGATGCCACTTTTTGTCATAGTTTGAAATTATTTAAACATTTATATTTATTTTTTGTAAAGATTTGTTTATTTATGCATATAAGAGCTGGGGTGGAGGCCAGAGATGCAGGGGATGAGAGGATTCACCAGAGACAGAGTGGGAAGAGAACAGGCAGACTGACTGAAATACACTGCTGAGGGGAGCAGTGGATAAGACAGGAGAGGTCTGCCTTGCCATGTGAGTTGCTCCCTGGCCGCCCGGGGATCGAACTCATGCTGCTGAGGCTGCAGATTGCTTCATAGTGCGGTGCTTTAACTCCTTGCACCACAAGGGAAGCCCCAACATTTATATTTTATAATAGCAATTATGAAGGTTATTTTTTTTAAACTTCAGTTTTTAATGACAGCCAGTTATGATCTAGATTTAGGATAAATTTAAATCTTTCTTGTGGAATGTTGCAACATTTTAATTTGTACTTAGAAACAAATCACCAGGTAGTTACTGACTCGTTTTCTAAGGGATATATTTGATTTTTAGGGCTGCTAACTTTCTCTTTTTTGTCAGAAGATATTTATGCTGTGTCTTACAAGTATTGGGTCATGGGAAGTGGGGAGGCAGAATGTAAGGCATGCCAGTATGAAAGGACGGACTTCCTTTAAGAATTTTGCCAGCACCAGTATTTTAAAGCAGTATTTAAAAAACACTGTGTTCTAAACTCAAGTTTTATCATCAGAGCAGGAGTCTTAGCTGTTTTATTTCCTGCTGCATCTTCATGTCTAGCACATGGTAGCTGCTCAGTGGTAAATATTTGTTGAATAAATATATGATTGAGTAGAAAAGTTTTGCCTACTCTAGGATCAT
The DNA here is from genome assembly GCF_014898055.3 of Talpa occidentalis. NCBI lineage: Eukaryota > Metazoa > Chordata > Mammalia > Eulipotyphla > Talpidae > Talpa > Talpa occidentalis. Next base: position 58,198,421 of record NW_023601212.1, read on the forward strand.
GTGTAACTACTAGGACTCTAGCAGCCATCCAACAGAAACTGTTATATATATTTGTTTGCTAAATATTCCTTTGAAGAAAAAAGCTTATAGGGGCCTCCCTGGTGGTTCAAAGGGTTAAGACTCAACCTATGAAGCTATCCGCAGCCTCTACAACATGGGTTCCATCCCCAGCCAGGGAGGTAACCCACATGGTGCAGCAGACCTCTCCTGTCTCGCACGCTGCTCCCCTCAGCTTTGTATTTCAGTCAATCTGCCTGTTCTGCTCCCCACTCTGTCTCTGGTGAATCCTCTCACTCCTCATACCATTGGCCTCTTTTATAAAAAAATAAGAAAGTTGGGCCTCCCCGGTGGCGCAGTGGTTGAGCGCTGGGTTGTGAAGCTGCCCGCAGCCTCTGCAGTGCCGGTTTGATCCCTGGCTGCTCCCCGGCCACCGGGCGAGGGTCCCACATGGCGCGCAGACCTCTCCTGCCGCCCGCTGCTCCCCTCAGCAGTGTGCTTCGGTCCTTCTGCCAGCTCTGCTCCCTGCTCTGGCTCTGGTGAATTCTCTCACCCTCCCGCGCTTCTGACCACACCCAGTGCTTGTATAAATAAATAAATAAATAAATAAATCTTTAAAAAAAAAAAAAAAAGAGTGGTGCAAAGGTCCTTAGGTGAGGACACTTTAAAAAAAAAATAAGAAAGTTTATAAATCACCAGTGACACATGGCATAAAAATAATTTATTAACTACTTAAAAATAGAGAAACGCAAGATTGTCATCAGGTGTTGATGAGTTTTCTATTTCAATAGCAAGATATAAAGATGAAACACAGTCTAAGCTTATACTTTAGAAGTTGCTCCTTTTCTCCCTCCATATATTGCATTTAACATAAAATTTTTCTTGTTCTTATTTCAATTTCTCTTTTTCTTATTTTCCTTTTCCCTTTACCTTAAGCTGAAATTTGTCAGTGTATAGGGGGAAACAGTAAACTCAAATCATTTTATACCTGTTACCCCAAAGAAAGCATTAGTTCAGTTAGCATTTGAGGTTTAAGTAGACTAGTAAAGGTTTGTTGCTAACCAGAACATAAAATAGATGCTTACAGCAAATAATTAAAATGTTAACTTTTTTTCATGATAAAATTACTTGCCTGGAAAAAAGAGTAGAGTTTGTTAACCTAATGATTCTCTTCAAAAAATGAGAGGGGAATTAAAATCGTTCTGTTTTGTATCATCCAAGAGCTAAGTGTGACTAGTGGCTAGAAGCCACATTTTAAGTTTAATATAAGGAATATGTTTATAGTGCAGAAGCCGGCTAGATTTCATGAGGAGGTAGTTGCTATACACTCTTAAAACTGAATTTGTAAAAAAAAATTTGAGGGAGAACATTTTATAATTTATATATAATATGTTGGGATGCAGTGTAATTTATAGAAATACCCACCTTATATTAAAAGTTCAAGAAAAATTTCACACATATTGAATGTAAATTTTAATTATAAAACAAGAATATGAACAAAACACTTTAAAATAATCTCTGTTATTTCCCACTCATCACATCACTGCTAGAGACCTTTGAGCCTAAAAAAGCTTAGTCTCATGAAAAACCGAAGTTGGACAGTTCCCTCATATGGGAGTTACAACATGTTTAAAAAAGAATCTGGGAATAAAACCAGTTTCTTACATCATTTTAAAACAAGTTCTAGTTTTGTTTTGTTTTAACTACTAAAATCTGTAATCCTGATACCAGTTATGTAGTCACTAGTATTTGTGCAGAATACTAATTTTGGTTTAAATTTTTGCTTGACCTTTAATTACTTTAAGGTATAACTTTTAGATACTTTAGGTATTTATAAATTACACTGATATAAAGCCATGCTCATTACTTGCATTTTGTCTATTTTTACAACAACAGGTAATTTGAATAGAGAACTGTGAAGCTTCTCTGGCTCTTTCACAGAACAAGTTTGCTGTAACCCTGACCTAGTAGATTTGTTTGTACTCTAAGGATGTATTATTACACTTGATTAATGTTCTGTCATATTTTTGGAAATGGCTTGTGTCAGATTATCTGATCTCCTGTGATGATTTGATGATTGACCATTTGATATGCTTCATCATTACTTAACGCAAATAACCTATCACTTGGCCTGTCAGATAGTGAGCACACAATCATTGATTGAATGATAGCTACAGATTTTTAGTGCTTGTATGGTAACATTTTCTGGCTTGTTAAACAGGAAGTTTCCCGTTCGTGTCTTTTAAAGCTTATTTATGGAGTGGAGCTGAAAAATGCCCTGAAATATGACAAAAACTTACACTATAGTTAGGAGATTAATCATACTAATTTTGAAACAAAGACACTTTCCTACCATCATATTTTTAATTGTGTTTACTTCCTCTCACCTCTTCCATATTGACAGGTGAATTTGTTATTAACATCTAAAGTTGTAAAACTATTTTTTGATCTGTACTTTTGAGGAATTGATTGATGGCTATATTATTTATATGATTTAAGATTAGTAAATGTAACATCACAGATTAGATAATCCTTAAAACACCTTTGTTGAGATACATTTCACATACAAGAAACTATAAAGTTTTTATTTTGGCAATTGTATAAATATATAAAGCATTTCCCAAAATTTTATTTCCTGACATTTTGTAGTTAATTGCACGTCTTCCTTCAAACTCCTGTTCTAGACCAATTATCTGTTTCCTGCCCCTGAATAATTTAGAATGGTTTAGAATAATTTAGAATAGTTTAGCCATATTGGAATTTCTTTTTTTTTTTTTTAAAGATTTATTTATTTATTTATACAAGTACTGGGTACAGTCAGAAGCGCAGGAGGGTGAGAGGATTCACCAGAGCCAGAGTGGGGAACAGAACAGGCAGACTGACGAAATACACTGCTGAGGGGAGTAGCGGGTAAGACAGGAGAGGTCTGTTGCGTCATGTGGGACCCTTGCTGATGGCCGGGGATTGAACCGGCGCTGTAGAGGCTGCGGGCAGCTTTGCAGCCCAGTGCTCAACCACTGCACCGCTAGGAGAGGCCCATATTGGAATTTCTTATAAATGTATCATGTAGTATGTATGTACTCTTTTGTTTTAGCTTCTTTAGTTCAGCAAGTTTTTGAGATTCAGTCATCAGTATTTAATAACTATTGGGTAATGTTCATTTTATAAATAGTTCACAGTTTCTTTATGCATTCATATGTTGATGGGCATCTGAGTTTCTAGTTTTTGACATTATGAGTAAAGCTGCTATGATTATTCACGCACACAAGTCATTTTGGATATTCATATTTGTATTTATGTCTCTTGGGCAAATACCTGGGAATGAAATTGCTGAGTGGTGTGATTAGTTTGTGCTTAACTTTTTTAAAAAAAAGATTTATTTATGAATACAAAAGCTGGGGTGTAGGCCAGGGGGGTGGGGGAGGGGTGCAGTGAGAGGATTCACCAGAGATAGTGGGAAACAGAGCTGGCAAATTGACGGAAATACACTGCTGAGAGGAGGAGAGTGCAAGACAAGAGAGGTCTGCTGGCCATGTTGGAGCTCTCTGGCAGGGGATCAAACTCCTGCTGGTTTGAATCTTTTCTTGAAATTTTATTTTAAATAGCAACTGCTAATGCAAGAAAAGATTCAAAGCAGGTTGTAAAGGATCTTCAGTAATAGTTGAGGTATGAGTTTTATATGAAGTGAGAATGTGAACAAAAGCATCGTTTTGGGAAATTTATCCTAATAATCCGTCTTTAAAGTGGATTTGAAAAATAGGAAAGTCAGGAGTAGCATACTTGGTAAGGAGGCTATTGCAATAGTCTTGGTTAGTGTTAATGCAGGCCTGACTCATTTCTGTCAATTGCATGTTGTGTGTGTATATATATTTTTTTAAGATGCTGCTTTTCATGAACTTGGTCATTCTTCAGCAGATACCAGGCGTGCTGCATATTTGATGGCCAAGAATATTCATACATCCCCCATTTTCTTCGTAGAACTCAGTAATTATTGATCCCTAAATACTTGTAGCATATTTTGTTCATGTCATTTGGCATGTGCTTGTGTTAAGTATAATCTTTTCCACTAATTTTAAACCCTGTGAGGTTGCCTTTCACTTTTTTAAAAAAAATCTTACGTTTAACTTTTTGCACAGAAAAATTATTGTGTGTTAGTGCTATTGTATATGTAATAGAGTACATACGTTATATGTTATTCTTGTTTATTTTGCTTTTGTATGAGTGCTTTGATGACCAACCCATTTGTTCTCTCTCTTTAAAGTGGTGATTTCACATAAATGGTTGAGAGCATGTTCTGGAATCACATTGCTTGAATTTGAATTTTCAAATGAGCCTTGAGCAAATTATGTAACATCAATATAGACCTTATTTTCCTTATTTATAATGAGATTTGAACATTAAATATTTTATGTAAAGTACTTAAAACAATCTTTATACATTATTATGTGTGGTATGCAAATTTTAGCTATTGATTTGGGGAAAAGTTGAAGAGCATCGATTCTTATTTAGGCCTCCCCGGTTTGTCCACAGCCTCTGCAGTATGGCTTTGATTCCCACATGGGGCAGCAGACCTCTCCTGTCTTGCCCATTGCTCTTCTCAGTAGTGCTTTCAGTCTATCTGCCTGTTCTGCTCCCCGCTCTCTCTCTGGTGAATCCTCTCACCTTCCCACACTTCTGGCCTGTACCCCAGCTCTTGTATAAATAAAAAAATAAATCTTTAAAAAAAATTCTTACTCTACCTTTTTTTTTTTTAAGATTTATTTATTTATGCATACAAAAGCTGGAGTACAGGCCAGAGACAGAGTGGGGAACAGAACAGGCAGACTGGCTGAAATACACTGCTGAGGGGAGCAGCGAGCAAGACAAGAGAGACTTACTGCGCCATGTGGGTTGCTCCCTGGCCGGCCGGGGATCAAACACGTGCCGCAGAGACTGCACATTGCTTCATAGTGCGGTGCATAACCCCTTGCACCACCAGGGAGGCCCTACTTTACCTTTTTTTTTTTTTTTTTTTAATTACTTTACAGACTTTGTGTTCTTTAAAGCTATGACCATTTCTTTTCATTAAAATGGCTGGTATTCTTGAAATTACAGTAACCTGTGCCACTTGTGGCACTATCATGGTAATGAATTAGACCTTTAACAACAGTGTTCACTTTATATTTTCTTTTGATAAATTGGATTCTAGATTTTAGGGACATTAATCCACCTTGTTTGTTAGTACCTGTTTCATAATTGCAAAAAACTGAGAGATAGTGCCAAAATTTCCTTCCTTGGATTTTGACAGCTTTGCGTTGCTTTGTGCCACATGGAACTAAACGTTTGTATTAATCAGCTGCCTGGTGTGGTTTGTTGCCTTGCTGTTTAATAACTTGACTGATAGCCCTTTTGACAAAGAATATAGCTAGTTTGCTACAGCTGAATTACATTTTTACAACTGTTTAAATAAATCACTTTTCAAAAACAGTTGAATCATTTCAAATGTGAAAGAAAAATGCAATTTCCTTATAGTATCCATTAATATTTTCAAAGAAATAGTTTGTGTATTTTGAAATATAAAATATTCTATGAAACTGAATATAGTCTTGCCATGAAATTCATAAATTAAAATTTGGTTTAAGAACTATTGATGGTAGTGGATAGCAGAAATTTACTTTGTATAACAAGCAAAACTTCTTAAACTTAAAAGAAGTTTATATGAGCAGATATGTTTGTATTAATTGGTTTTCCCCTTTTTCTTTTTGTTTAGGTCAACTAGTCATTTTGTGTTATTGTTTTCATTGTTGGATTTTATAATTAAAATAGCTGAAATACTGTTTTGTAAAATAAGAGTCATCAATTTTGGATTAGGTCTGAAAAACTGTGTACTTAAAAACTACGTTATTTGAATTATTTCTTGATCAGTTTCTGGATTCTAATAATGTTTGTGTTTGGTAACAGATTTTATTAAATCTTTTAGAGAATGAGCATAAACAATTCAGTGTTTAGAGGTACTTCAATCCCAAGTCTTAGTGATGTGGAAGTATTGCATCTTTTTTTATTTTTTTAAAAAGGCAGCTGTTTATATACCTTCCCCATATAAAATTTAAATAAAATTTTACTGGAAATAATATTCTTTATACTTTTTGGTCATATTTCTACTAAAAGCTTTTTTTCTTTTAAACTAAAGAAGCCCAGTGACCTCATATTAAAAGGAGTTAGTATAAATCCTTAATATCCCAATTACTAAGGATAAAACAAACCAAAATATAAATAATAGCGGTGAAATAAAAATAATAGTGGAGAAATTTAAAAAAACACCTGTTACTTGTGTGAGAATTTGTAAAGCTAATGTAGCCAAATAAAAACAGTTATTGGAAAAAGGGAGAGCTATATGGAAGAAATAATGAACTTATTTTACATATTTAGATCATCAAATCAGTAATTTTGACAGATAGCACTTTATGTCAGTTTTCCTCCTTGAAGTCTCTTTGAACTATTGCTTTTAATTTTAAGTATAGTGTTTTTAATTAAACTTTTTATATTAAATATTAATATTAATACATTTGAAAATGACCTCTATTGCAGGTAGAATTTCAGCCAGACTAAAAACTTCTTCCTTAAGATTTCACATCTCATAATTCTGTCCTTTCCAGACATAGTAATATTTCTCATTCACTGGCATGAAACTGGCGGTATAACTTGAGACAGATGAGTAGTTGTTATTGATACAGTTATGTTGTATTAGAATCCACAAAACAAATAACTCATTAATGAGTAATATTTTTCCTCATTAATAATGATTCATTTTAATTTTTAAGTCCATAGGTCACTTAGATTTCTAGCTGGTTTTTTAACAACTTTGTTATGATTGCAAGTTAAGTTCTTAAAAGTGAATTGGGTCTTACGGTTTGCTTTGAAGCAGTTTGTTTTAGAACTTGTATTAAAAAGTCAGTTAGAGGGGTAACTTCTTAGATAATTCTGAAAGAAGCAAAATTTTCAACTTTTTCCCTTATTTGTAGAATAAGGAATCTATTCCTTCTGTATCGGGGCTTTATAAATTAGAGAGATCGTATTTATGACATTAGAAATAGATTTGAAAAAATGTAATGATAATTTAGTGATTCTGCTTTTGTGTGTATTTTACCCCTTTGTCCCCAGCCCGCCCTTAATTGCTTCAGTAACTCAGCGTGTATATTAATTTATTTCTTAAAATAACATGAAGTATTGAGAAATTTTATTATTCCCACAAAATGCAAGGAAGGGAAATAGCTAGAATTTATGAAAAAATTAATTGGTAATTCTCTTTTGGCATATTTTTAATATACCAAACCATTAAATCTTTCCTCACTACTTTTACGGTGTAATTTGTTAACCTTGACAGTTCAGTTGTGATATGATTTCTAAAGCTGAATTGGAAAACATGTCAAGTATCTAGGAATGAAAATAAAATTTATAAGAGAATTGTGTCGCAGTGCACAATTCTCTACTGCTTGATATGTGCTGATGATGACTGAATCTGTACATAGGTTCTAGTACAATTTGAGGATATTTTAAATAGATCTTTAGCCTTATAGAGGAAATTACTTTAGAAGTAGGAAAAAATCAAACATGTTATTATTATAAATGTAAAAAGAATAGTTACAGAATCTTATTGATCAAATATATACCTTTTTACTCAGCATTGAGTTTGACCGGGATTGTGACTATTTTGCAATTGCTGGCGTTACAAAGAAAATTAAAGTCTATGAATATGGCACAGTCATTCAGGATGCAGTGGATATTCATTACCCTGAGAATGAAATGACCTGCAATTCCAAAATCAGGTACCTACATTATTTTTAAATTTTTTTTTTTTGCATAATGCAGTGTGTATATAGCAATTAGTATATATAAATAGTATGAGTTTCTTATTTTACCTTTTCATGAGACTCCTTATTCATTCACAGTAAGCACTATAATTGCATAGAGGGGACATTAGAATATAATATCTCTTTTGAAGACATTGGTGCTTTTCCCCTGTTGGGATTAATAGTGCTTTTTTCTATTTGCCAAGTGAAAGTCCCTCTTTTAATCACTTAATCAAATAAAAATCTTTGTTTCAAGGGTTTTTTCTTTGTTTGTTTTGTTTGTTGTGTTGGATAAAGGATTACCCTAGCCTGTGAATAATGTTCAGAAGCCAGGAATTATTCCCCTAGTATGCATATGTATCGTATTTTATTTTAATTGTTTATAGTTTTAAGAATTCTTTTTGCAATAACATTCTGCTTCCTTTCATTGAAGCTATAATATTTAAGTTTCATATGTTTGAGTTCATAATGAGTGCTTTTCAAACCTGGAATGCTCTTAAAAATGAAGTAACAAGGTCCTACTTCTAATTTGCCCCTCAGAAATTTTAGAGGAATCCTAAAAATTTTTCTTTAATTTTAAACAACCTTCTTAAACAATTTTCATAGGCACTGTCTTCAAAGGGAATGATATAAGGAAATCATCCAATAATAATTTTTTTTAGAGCTTTAAACATTTTCCAAGCAATCCTCCTTTGTACATTATAGATCAGGAATGCTACATACACATACAGTAGATGTGTATATAGTCTCATTTTAATAATGTTAATAATATAGCACATGTTGAGTTTTCACCTAATTTGGTTTAGCTTTCCTTTTTACTAATTTATTCATAAAAATGGTGACTCTGAAGAAGTTGTGAACCTGCTTGTTTTTTTACTGGTGCTCATCATTGAAAACCTGTTATACTTTTTGTCCTAAATTGAAAGAATACAATGTGAGACATTATTGAATTCTTATGTTAGGCATTGCCATAAGTGCTTTGTCTTAAACAGATAAATCTATGAGGTACATACTATATTGTCCCATTTTATATACAATTGAAGCGGAAGCACAGAAAAGTTAATTAACTTTCTTCAGATTACACAGTCTGTGGAGGAGCCGGGATTCAAACAGAGGTATTTCATTCCACTCGGTGCTCTGAATCATTTCATGCTACTCATGTATAAAATGAAGGAATAATAATAATACCTATTTCATAGGATTATATTATAAGTGTATATAATGCACATGGCACAATATTTGGCCCATATCACAAATTCATTGTAAACGTTATTGTAATGAAAAAGTGGATGAGAGGTTTACCTTTTCTACCTTGACACATGTGACACTATGGCAGTACCTTATGGTACCCTAGAGTAAGTGGAAGAAGCTTTTCAAGACTGGAAACTGTTGGCTTTGGCCTGAAAGAATGAATATGTAAGCTTGCCTGCAACCAATTTGGTGCATACTAATTGTGAAAGTGAACTAAATCATCCAAGGCCATAGCTGTGGCAGATACATATTTGAACTCAGTTCTATCTAAATCCAAAATTTAGCCCTTTAATTGTTTCATATGTAACAGAAATTCTAGTAAGTATATTTGAGCATGCAGATGAATTATCCAATCCCTGAAATTTAGCTTTAATGAAACTGGTTGAGAACAAGTAGACTCTCTTGTTCATGTTCTTGGAAGTAACCTAGGTAATTGCTTTCTACTAAGTACCTTATTCCTTAATGTATACTAGCTTTACTGTGTATTTGATTTATATATGTTTCTCACCAACAATATACAATTTTATACATCTTCTTAATTTTGGAGCATTTGGAAATAGTCAAAATTACAGATATTAGAAGTTTATTTGTAATTGTTAATTTCATCATAAGATTGTTAAAAATATAATATTTTGGATATAAACATAGAAACCAAATTTATTTATTTTTAAGGACTTATTTATGCATACAAGAACTAGGGTGCAAGACAGGTGGGGGGGGTGAGAGGATTCATCAGAGACAGAGTGGGGAGCAGAACAGGCAGATCAACTGAAATACAGTGCTGAGGGGAGCAGCAAGTGAGACAGAAGAGGTCTGCTGCTCCATGTGGGTCACCTCCCTGGCCAGGAATCGAATTCATGCTGCAGTAGCTGTGAATTGCTTCATAGTGCTGCCGCTTAACCCCTTGTACCACCAGGGAGGCCCTAGAAACCAAATTTAAACTAGTTTATTAGTTTAGATAACTTGACAAACCTGGATCCAGGGACTTAAACAGTCTGGTCAGATCTCTATCATTCTGCTATGACTTCCCTCTGGGCCTCTGTTATCCTCCCTCATAGTCATATTCTCATGTATCACAGATGGCCAGGGGCAGCTTTAAAATCATATCCATCTTATAACTAATGATTGGAGTGGAAAGTAGTGTGGTTTGTTACTTGATAGTTTGATTAAAAGATTCTGAGAATTATTTTATATGTTTCTTCTGGGAATTGATACATTTCTTTTCACATGTGTTTTGTGTGGAATAATGATTGTGAAGTAATGCAGACCATTTTTAAAGGGCTATAATATTTCTGATTATATAACAGTTTTTATATTCATGTTATTTTTATATAAAGTAAGGCTTAACTGTATTGCTTTTCAGCTGTATCAGTTGGAGTAGTTACCATAAGAACCTGTTAGCCAGCAGTGATTATGAAGGTACTGTCATCCTATGGGATGGTTTCACAGGACAGAGGTCAAAGGTCTATCAGGTAAATAAGAATTCAAGTTACTTGTTTTAAAAATCATGTTTTTCCTTTCTTTTCTTAATAGAGCTTCATTTCCATTATAATACTAATCTGGCATTTTTAATACCTATGTAAGACCAAATAATGCTTTTCTTAAGCATCTCTTCAGATTTCCCCCTTTGTAGAATGTATCAAATAAATTTTCAAAAGCAATAATTTTAGTATATTTATATATAAAATGTTTTGAAGCTACTTTGCATCTCATTAATTTTCATAACCCTATTTACTCCCACCATAGCAATAAATTTGTATCAACGTCTTTTAGCTTTTAAGCCTTGCTAAATATTATTTATTCCTTCTGAGATTATCTTCCTTCTACATTCAGGAGCATGAGAAGAGGTGTTGGAGTGTGGATTTTAATTTGATGGATCCCAAACTCTTGGCTTCAGGTTCTGATGATGCAAAAGGTACTATGTGAATCCCTCACCCCCACCCTAAATGTAATTCCTTCCACTGACAGAGATGCAAATATTGACTGAAACTTGTAACAGTTTTTTATGATTATTGATTGATTATGATTGATTATGATTATGATTGATTATTCCAACAATAATCTAAGCACAAAAATCTATCTCTTGGAACTAAAGAAAAATAATGGCATCTCTATTATAATGATGTTTTCTGGATTCATGCCACATGGTGGTGTCTTGAAATTACTGCCATTTAAAAAAGTTTCTTTAGATACACCAGCAAGGAAACTTTTTTCCCTGAAACATTTAGACGTCTCTGTTTTCTAATTATATTTCTTTTGGGTTCTGGGACATAGTTCCAATGTGGAAGGTTTTTTCCCTTTGCCGCACCAACATGTAATTCTTGAGACACCAGCTGAGTGTCTGACACTACTCTCAATTCTGATAATACCCAGAGTTAGTTTCAGATTCTATCAGTCCTACATGACTACCCCCACCCTCACCTTCACCCTCCTTACACATAAACTTCATATGTCAGTCAGAATTCCCAGTAACCTGAATCCATTTACTGAAAATTGAATGTTTTCATGTCCCCTTTAGGTTTGATGAATTTGTTAGAGAATTGTCACAGAACTTAGGGAATTTACTAGTTTACCAGTTAAAAGGATATAAATGGGGAATAGCCATAGGGAATAATGCATAGGGTAAAGAATGGGGAAAGGAACTTCCACGCTGTCTCCTATAGAACCACTCTTTTGCACATCACCCCGTGTGTTTCACAAACCTGGAATCTCTACAAAAGAATCCAATTTTGTTTATTATGTGGGAACAATTATATGGGAGTTATGGATTAAAAGCCTGGCTTGGGGTCCATTTATCCTCTAGCCCCCCACCCTTGAAGAGTGGTACTGAAAGTTCCAACCCTAGAACCTTAGGGTTAATTTCTCTTGTGGCTGGCCTCCATCATTAGGTGATCTAGGGGCATTCCAAAAGCTGCCTCATTAGCATAACAAAACACCATGGTCTAAGTGGTCACCACTTAAGAAATTCCAAGGGTTTTAGAAACTCAGTACTAGAAACAGTGACAAGAGACTCTGTGTGTGTTTAAATAATATCGTAATATTTTAAAATTCCAATGTATAATAAATTCTTAACGAATTTCATATTTTAAGGCAAAATTTCAATATCGCCTTATAACATTTTAATTGACCTCCTGTTTTTTCCTTATGTTCTTTTTTACTGCTTATTCCTTTCTGTTATCCTTACTTTGCTGTATGGCATGTTGCTTCCCACCATTAAATTTATAAAGATCATTTAATAGATTTCTTTTAGTGTTAGTAGCCTTAATTTCTTTGTCCTCTTCTTCATTTCTACATGTGTAGCTAGAGCCTCTCCACTTTGTAACAAACCCCCCCCCCAGGTTAAAAATTATTAAAGGTTAATCACTAGGAGAGGAGGTAGGGAAAAGAAAAACAATGGATGGTTAGTATTTTTTTTTTAAAGATTTATTTGTTTATGGATACAAGAGCTGGGGTACAGGCCAGAGATGTGGGGAGTAAGAGGATCCACCAGAGACAGAGTGGGAAACAGAACAGGCAGACTGGCTAAGGGGAGCATCGGGCGAGACAGGAGAGGTCTGCTGTGCCATGTGGGTAGCTCCTTGGCTGGCCGGGGATCGAACTTGTGCTGCAGAGGCTGCAGATTGCTTCATAGGGCGGTGCTTAAATAACCCCTTGCGCCACCAGGGAGGCCCTGGATGGTTAGTATTTAATTCCATTTAGTTCTAATTTTTGGTGGTGTCATAAAATAGAGGAGTATTTTACTACACTTATAACTTCCAGACTAGTGGATAGATAGATGAGGATAGCTATAGCATTGAAACTTTAATTTCACAGTTATAGAGAATATCTTAGTCTGTAAAAGGGAAATGAACATAACAAGACTAACTCCAAAATCTTTGGATAAAAAAGTAGCAAGTTGTTTATCCATAATATATATAGATTAGAATGTCTTCCTTCTTGATTAACAAGTTATCCTTGAATTTCTAAATTATATAGAACATCCTGTTATGACTGATCTTTCTATAATTGAATTCAAAGTCTCACTAATTACTATACATATCCTTTTTCAAGAATAATATACTAGAGGGCCTCCCTTGGTGGCACAGTGGTTGAGAGCTGGGCTGCAAAGCTGCCCGTAGCCTCTGTAGGGCCGATTCGATCCCCAGCCACCAGCGAGGGTCCGGGGACAGACCTCACTTGCTGTGCCCACTGCTCCCCTCAGCAGTGCGTTTTGTCACTCTGCCTGTTCTGTTCCCTACTCTGGCTCTGGTGAATTCTCTCACCTTCCCGCACTTCTGACTATACCCAGTGCTTGGATAAACAAACAAACAAACAAATAAATAAATAAATAAATAAATAAATAATATACTAGGGATAATCTTCAGTGAGTTGAATACATGTGTATTTATACTAAAGATTAGCATTTGTTGAGAGGTGGTAACTGATCAGAGTCCTTAGTCAGGAAAATAAAAGCCTTTCTAAGCAATGTAAGTAGGAAAGACTTTTTTTTAATAGTTATTTTAAATTCTATTAAAATATATATAATATAAAATTAGCCATTTTAACCATTTTTAAGTGTGCTGTTGAGTGGCATTAAGTACATTTGTTACAGAGCAATCTGGGAAAATGGGGTCACCTGGGTGTGAAGCCTCACCCACATGCTTAAGAACTTGAGACAAAACCCAAAAGCAGGCACACAGAGAACAAATTAAAAAAGAAAATAAGGTTTATTTACAATGGGTATGAGAAGAGGGAGAATAAAGAATGAGAGAAAGAGAGAGAAGATTAATTGGTTGATATGCCATGCCAGTAATGTCATTTGAACTGAGACACCAGGATAAGTTGAAAGCCAAAAAAAAGCAAGAGCCTGAACTCACATGTGTTCAGTTATAAAGCCAGGCATTGCTGCACGCTTGGATTCCTAGTGAGCCCCCCCAACTCTTTCAGGAAGTCAGATTCATGATTGCTGGGAGTTATAGTCCTCAGCACCTGAGATCATCTCTTCGGCATGGTAGGGGTGGAGTTTCTAAAAATGTCATCGGGTACAGTTAATTCAGGACTTCATTGATAGGTTCAGTGTTTACTGTTTGTTCCCACAATTCCTCCCTCTCTGTTTTATCACCATTTCTATCAGTGATGAAAGTCAAATCTGTGGCTGCTGGGGTATGGCCTCAGAAGACAATCTTTTCTGGGGTTTCAGTGAATTCAAAGGATAGAACAGTCAGTCACAGGGGATTGTCCGTGAATAGCCAATGTGGCAAAGTCCTCGTTTTAAGAAAATAGTCACTCAGTTTAGACAAAAGGAAAAAGCTAGCGACATTAGCCAGATAGATATCAAACAATATATCAGAAAAGTTCAGAAAGAACAAAATCAAGAAAAGTCTTAAAACTGATCCTACTCGTTTAAAATAATTTTCTCTCCACCTTCATCCCATGCTGTTTAATATACAGCAAAATGCTTTTGTAAACGAAAACTAAATTTGATCCATTTGTCTATTTTTCAGTAAACACACAGGTTATAATAACCAAGTAGCAGTTTTGTTGACTTTGTCGGAACTTTCTATAAGGAATCTTAGATTGAGCTCTCAACTTTTTGGCATGTGTGGACTTTGGGGACTAGACCATGTTTTGATCTCACCAGACTGCACCTGCAACATCTGTATCTTTCTGTCAATTTCTCTTCTTGAAAGAGAAGAGAAAGCCTTTTCTCTTTTACTAAGGCTTTTCCCTAGGTATCTGGGCCTGCCACTGGAGGTAAGTTTTCCTACCTCCCTTGGAGGTCTCTGGAACCCTACAAGCAATGTGGCAGGCTCTTTATGTTCTTGACTGCTCAGTTTCAATTCCAAAAGACAGTCCAGTCACAACCTTGGTAATAAAGCATGGTTCATTTCTCTGTCCTAAGGAAAGACAAATAAAATCCCTATTCAAATTATGCAAAGACAGACACATAGCCATGCATAAGAGTACTTATTACCATTTTCCCTTGGTCTTATAGTATCAAGGCAAGAAAAATGCAAACACAAATTATTTCTGCTCACAAAAATGCAAATTTAATATTGCTGCAGATCTTGGTCAGCTAAAAGAAAAATAAATTACTTGAGCTAAAAAAGAAACAAAAGTATAATTTCAAACAGAAACAATAAAATGGTGTTTATTTCTAATAGTCTATTCAATCCTATATATGGCATTTACACTCTCAAATTCGATCAAATAGCATGAATCGAGACCTTTTTGCTGTTAATTTCTCCAGCAACAATTTCTGCAAACGTCAGAACTTTGAAGTAACCAAAATTAAAAAGCCTATAACATAACAACAAAAAAATTTGTTTAAAATTATACCTTAAACTATTTCAGGGGCCTCCCCTGGTGGCGCAGTGGTTAAGCACTGGGCTGCGAGGCTGCCCACAGCCTCTGCAGCGCCGGTTCGTTCCCCAGCCGCCAGCGAGGGTCCCACCAAAAAAAAAAAAAATTCAGAACAACAGCAGTCAACACTGACTGGCAGTTTATGTTTGCATATCAGACACTTAAAAGATTTCATATAAATTTTAGAACACCACCATTAATAATTATGTACATGCCAAGATTAAACATTTTCCCAAAAGACAGTGTTTCCTACAAATTCCAGTTTACCGGGTAAATACCAAAGAGGTTGATTCATCAATGAGGAAAGGGAGAAGTTTTATGGAGTGTCTTAGGAGATCTTTAATGTTCCATAAAATTTCCTCTTATCAGTCAATAAAATACTATGAATTTTTTCCAATTTAGATTTCTGGGAAGTTTTGTCATAAATGTTAGGAAAAAAAACATTTACTTGCAATCAGAAGCTCCAGCCAAATTCACCAGCACAATGCTGACAGCCAAACCAAAACCTTCTATTTTGATCCCACAACTGAAAATAACTTTCAAAATAAAAACTCCACCGACATTAAATGACTTCATGTACCCAACATCAGTAATCCAGATAGAAGAAGGGAAAAAAAAATTTATTCAATACCACTTTATAGGCATATGTGTTTCAAAACAACCCATGAAATTTCATATTAGTTTCCATTAACCTATATTATCCCAGACCATTCTTCCTGGAACTACTTGTACCAGTTCCCTTTATTTCTGAGCTCAAAATGTGTACAGGTACCATGTATACCAATTTTATATCGTTTAGAGGCCAGGAGATTAGACACAAAGAGGGAGATGTAGAGGCATAAAACTTACAGACATAGACAACTCTCTTACTTTTCATTTAACCCACATGGAATATCTTTATGTAACTGTGGTTTTACCACATAGGCCTAAACAAAAAGCCTTGCAAAAGTTAAAGTTGTAAACCAAGATGAAAATGCATACACTGTACAAAAATGAAAAATGGTGTAAAATATATATATAAAAAAATTTTTTTTAAAAAAGCCAAAATTAAGGTAAAGTTCTTTTCATGGGTCAAAATCAAACTACTAAATATTGTGGAGTATGGTCTGTAGAAATCACATGTTTCCAGATGACAGTCTATACAGGTTAGACTTTCAAAAGAGTAAAATATTTAGAGCAATTATCATGTTAGACTCATGGTCTCATTTAGCATCTTAGGGTTTCCAGTTGTCAACAGGAAGTTAATCCTGGGGTATCCTGTGGCAATAACTGATAGAGAAAAAAATTGACAGTGTTTTCTTTTTCTTAAACAAAATACCTTAAGTCTTGCACAGATTCGTGAGACCAATGAATTTTGGTCTCTGAATCATTGGCTTCTGGGGCTTTCTTCACACTGGAGTGATATATTCAGGGTGTTATGCCTTGCAAGTTTTAAAGAAGTACAAGTGGTTAACACACCATCTTAAGGACCAGATCATTTTTGACAGATGAGCTTGGGCATATCTACTTTGCCAGGTGTAAGACCTGATCACCAGTTCTGAAAGGTTGCAGTGGTTGATCTGGAGGCGTAGAAATGCTAGAAAGAGCAAAGTTATAAAGTACAGCTAGAATTTCCTGAATATGTTTTACGTACTTTTGATTCTACATTATTGTTCTAATCTGGTACAGTGTTCAGAGTTGACTTGGCATGGTCTTCTGAAAACAATTTCAAAGGTACTCTAATGTAACCTACTTCTAGGGGCCACTCTAGAGGGAGATGGAAAAGACCTGATCCCAACACAGCCAAGATATGGAAATAACCTAAGTATCTACTATTTATAAACATGCACGCACACACGCACACACACACAAACACACGTATATACATGCAAATATTACTCAGTCATAAAGAAAAATGTCTTGCCATTTGCAAGAACTGGGAAGGACTTGAGGGCGTCATTCTAAGTGAAATAAAGGAAAAGACAAGTAACCATATACCCTCACTTATATGTGGAATCTAAACAAATTCAACACAGATGGGTTTCTTGGCATAGTTTCTCCAAGGTCGTTTTTTTTTTTTTTTTTTTTTTTTTTTTTAAGTTTTATTTATTTATTTATACAAGCACTGGGTATAGTCAGAAGCGTGGGAGGGTGAGAGAATTCACCAGAGCTGGAGCAGGGAGCAGAGCAGGCAGAAGGACCAAAGTACACTGCTGAGGGAGGGGAGCAGCGGGCGGCAGGAGAGGTCTGCACGCCATGTGGGACCCTCCTCCAGTGGCTGGGGAGCAGCCGGGGATCGAACCGGCGCTGCAGAGGCTGCAGGCAGCTTCGTAACCCAGCGCTCAACCGCTGCGCCACCGGGGAGGCCCTCTCCAAGATCGTCTTTAAAGTGTGATTCTATTTTTCTGTTTGTCCTATAGATTGTGGTTTCCAGGCAGCATGTAGTTTCCAAGTAATCTGTAAAGTATTACATACTTTGAGTGACTTTTGAAACAAATGCAAGTCGTGGTCACTCTGAATAGCGTTGGGCGATCCAAAGTGAGGAATTATTTCCTTTAGCAGTTGTTTGGCAGCCTCCGCTATATTTTCTTTCCTCATGGGAACTGCTTCCACACATCCTGAGAAGGTATCCACAAAGTTCTAAACATACTACAATTTCTGGTGGTCTAGACATTGGGTAAAATCCACTTGCCAGTCTTTAAAAGGGCACATACCCTGATGCTGAATCCCAGTAACTATAGAGCGTGAGTAACTTCTTGGAGTTATTCTTGGTGCATAAATGGATCTTTGGGTTGACTTTTGTGAAAATAAAGGCCTTTTAGGGCCTCGCTTTGTGGCGCAGCGGTTGAGTGCTGGGCTGTTCAGCTGCCCGCAGCCTCTGCTGCGCCAGTTTGATCCCTGGCCACCGGCGAGGGTCCTACACGGTGTGCAGACCTCTCCTGCCACTCCCGCTGCTCCCCTCAGCAGTGTATTTCATCCATCTGCCTGTTCTTTTCCTCCTCTGGCTCTGGTGAATTCTCTCACCCTCCCGCGCTTCTGACTGTACCCAGAGCTTGTATAAATAAATAAATAAATCTTAAAAAAAGAAAAGAAAGACCTTTTAAAAATGGGCACATAGACTCTAATAAGGCATCTCTCACATAGTGAGATCCTCATACACATGTTTCAACACTGGATATAATGCACTGGGTCTCTGGGAAGAGTGTCATGATAATGTGTGTTCATTCTCCAAGTGGATCTGAGTTGAAATTACTAAATCCCCCTTCATGGGTCTTTTCCTCATCCTGGTCAATATATTCTGGTATAAATTAAGATAAATTAATGACAGGGATGCATAGCAGTCTTGGTAACACATTTGGCTGCCTTGTTGCCTTCTGCAGTTTCATGCCATTAGTGACCAGGACAATGCATCACCACTATAACTGTTGACAAAGTTAGTACTTTCAGAAAGGGCAGGATCTCTGGCTAGTACTAACCAACACTTGTGTTGATTTCCTCTAAATTTTTTTGGGAAAGATTATACCTTTTTACCATTTGATCTGTGATGCCATCTTAGCATGTTGGTGCCAACGGTATACCACAAATTAGGTGGCTTCCACATCAGAAATTATCCTTTCTCATAGTACTGGAGCCCAGAAGCTCTAAATAAAGGTGTTGGCATGCTTCCTTTGAATGGAAGACTCTTCCCTTACCATCTTTCAGCTTCTGTCTCTCTGGGCACATGATGTGCCTCTTTATCCAAGCCTCTTTTTCCTTATGAAGATCTAGTCATTGGATTTAGGGCTTCTGGTAATCCAATATGACCTCATATTTACTCAGTCACATCTTCAAAGACCAGCATTCACATATGTTGACACTCACAAGTGCTGGGATTAGGACTTCACTACATCTTTTGGAGGCAAACAATTTAACCCATTATACCTGTTTTGTTTATTAACCAATAAGTTAATAAGGAGTAGTACATTCTTTATGTATTTTTTCCTGTGTTCTATACATCCAATGTATCTTTATAATGTTTTAGATCTTAGTTAACCTTTTAACTTAATGATATTTAAAATTCTAATAATATATTGAAAATTATAATCCTGTGGTATTGTTGTAACTTATTTTTCAAATGTTAATGATTACTTCATTGAGAAAATTACCGTGAATTAAAAAAAGACTTCATTCGGGCCTCCCCGGTGGCGCAGCGGTTGAGCACTGGGTTGCGAAGCTGCCCGCGGCCTCTGCAGCGCCGGTTCAATCCCCGGCTGCTCCCCGGCCACCACAGGAGGGTCCCACATGGCGAGCAGACCTCTCCTGCCGCCCGCTGCTCCCCTCAGCAGTGTACTTCGGTCCTTCTGCCTGCTCTGCTCCCCGCTCTGGCTCTGGTGAATTCTCTCACCCTCCCGCGCTTCTGACTGTACCCAGTGCATGTATAAACAAAACAAACAAACAAATCAATAAATAAATAAAGCATGCCTCTATAAAAAAAAAAAAAGACTTCATTCTACTTTATTATTATTCTGTTATTTTATGCTTACTTATATTTGTCATAAAACACTGGTTTATAGTCCTTGCTTATAGTTTCTTAATGCTTAGGAGTGGGAAAATGGCAACACAAAGTGCTCCATAAATATTGTTTTCCTAGGTTACAGTATAGTTCTACTACAGCCTACTTGATATTCTAGTCTACAAATGCTTTTTGACATGAAGACTTTTAATAATAGCTATCTTTTGTCATTTCAGAATTGTATCTTAAATTGCCTGAAGATTGTATATTGAATGAAATAGCACGATTCCTATTGGAAAACATGAAAAAAAATTCAACTTAAAACTTAAATATTCTTTTGTTAATTTGTATGTCATTTTTCTATGAGATGCTAATAGATTCATTAGTTGTGAATACTTTTTAATACTTTTTTTACTCAGAAATTCTACACATTGAAAGAAATTTTCTATTATTATGAAATACCCTTTCATAGAAGTGGTATTTGTTGGAAACATTTTAACTTTTTTGACACCTAAAAAGATTTAAAATTTTATTATACCTCTATCACTAATATTGGTTTTCAGCTCTAATTGCATGTTAGAATTAGCTAAAGAGCTTTTAAAAAACCACCAATGTCTGGACCCTATCTGGATGTTATTCTGTATTGACATTTGGACTGATGAACAGTGAGATTTTTGTTGTTCTTATTGTTAATGTTCATTATTCTAATGAGCAACTCAGATTGTAGTCTATATCCTGAAAATCTATTTTGAGGTATGTTTCTACTGTTTACTGTGACCTTTTTATTGTTTAAAAATGACATGATGGTTACTTTGGTATTTTTTAAGGTAAGAGCTTACCTTTCTACTTCTGCTTTCAGATCTGACCTGCTCTGACTAGTCAACTCCCTATTTATTACAAATTACAGTATGTACTACTGGAATGGACTAAATATCAAATATCAAAACAAAAATTTAACTAAATTCTGTACTCTGTTATTGTAGACATACGTAAATCATATGACTAAATTCCTACTCCAAAGTTTTAAGTGATGGCATTCTTAATTCATAGATAAAATACGAAAAGCTCCCGGGTTCTTTAAATGGCATTTGTATCTGATATATATCATACATATGAAAAAAGAATGTGTTTATCTGTGTTTCCCAAAAGTGTCATAGGTTGGAAAATAAATCTTATAGTCACCATACTCCCAGTATGTGTACACACACACACAGAATGCACAAACAACACATGTATATACTAACTAGCACCAGATTGCTTTTTTTCATCCCTATCTTTTATTCCTTAGTTATGGGACCATGTTACCTCTCAGTATACATTGATTGTTTATTTTTGCTTTTTATCTTTGAAAGTGAACTCTCAGTTTCAATATTCTGTTCTGTTCAGTTGTTACGTTTAAACTTTATTTCAGTAAACCAAAATGTGTACGGTAGTATGAAAAGGCAACTGTAGCACTAAATAAACTCTAGATTACAGAAGCATTTGCTAATATATTATTTCTTTCTTTTCTTTTTTTTTCTCTTTAATCCTTAGTGAAGCTGTGGTCTACCAACCTAGACAACTCAGTGGCCAGCATTGAGGCAAAGGCTAATGTGTGTTGTGTTAAATTCAGCCCCTCGTCTAGATACCATTTGGCTTTTGGCTGTGCAGGTAAGAAGAGAAAGATTTTTTTTTCAGTCTCATGGTGGTTGATTATCATGACTAGGACAAATGAATGAGTAGCTTATTTTAAAAAGAATAACTATTTGTAGGTTTATTTGTTTTCATTATTAGACTCAAAATTAGAAATAGGCATTAAGTTGCCATTACTTATTTATTGTTGTACTTTAATTTCAGTATTCTCTCACCTGTGTTTAATTCATAGAAACAGTCTATTGGTTATTTTGTTGTTCTTACAAGTGTTTGCACTTATGAACTAATGGTTATTACTTATTCACAAAATTAGGTTATAATGATATTTAAACTATTTATATTCGTAAACACAGGAATTTTCTTTTTTAATTAAAGGAAACCTATTAATATCTTTAGTAATTTGTTGAGTGCTTACAACACATGAAGTACCCGTCTAGAGGTAGTCAATAAGGCAGACAAAGTCTTGTGTCACAGAGTATGTGCTAAAATAACAAGTACTCAGAAAAAGGTTGGCCATTATTATGATAGAAAAGACTAATTGGCCAAAATATTTTTCTTAATTAAGATAATGGATGTCTGAGTTTCTTGAGGTAGTCCTAGTTGATATTTGTTGTACCATAATTACTTTTATTTATTGCCTTCTTTCATTCTTGAAAATGTTATGGGGTGAGATGTAAATCATATTGTCACTGCTTTTTTAATCCTTTTATCTTTTATGTGTGTTTTCCTCCACTGAATGTTTCCAAAATTGTAAACAACTGTAATTTAACTTCTGCATTGTTAGTTCTCCTTGATTCTTTTTTGTTAGCATTCTGCATTTTAAAATATAAACTCTCACTGAATCATGTATCAATATCACCTTTCAAAAAGAAAACCCACAATTTAAATCTGTCATTGTACCTTTTCCTATTTCAAATTATCTGTTTTATTGGAATACTGACATAATTTTCTTATTAAATTTGATGAGGGTATGACCTAACATGAGTAGAATATCTTTTTTTTTTTTTTTTTTTAAAGATTTAATTTTTATTTATACAAGTGCTGGGGTATAGGCCAGAGGCACGGGAGGGTGAAAGGATTCACCAGAGACAGAGCTGGGAACAGAACAGGCAGACTGACAAAACACACTGCTGAGGGGAGCAGCGAGCGAGACAGGAGAGGCCTGCCGTGCCATGTGGGATTCTCGCCAGCCGTCCGGGATCGAACCCACGCTGCAGAGGCTGCGAACAACTTCATAGTGCGGTGCTCAACCGCCTGCGCCACCAGGGATATCTTTTTTGGTAGCATATAGATTCCTCCCCATTGTTAAGTGTTATTCTTTTCCATTTGAACCTACTACTTCCTTATTTAACCCTGTCTTGTCACTGACTAGAAATGTGACTGTGGGCCACTTGTTAATTTCTTTTCCAAAGTACCTTATCCTTAAAACAGAGATAGCTCTTCAGGGCTCTTACACAGTTTATGAAAGAAATATGCTATGTGTAAAACTATATGGTGCTCAATAATTTCTTAGTTATTTTGTGTGCTTTGTCATGTATTTAATTAAAATGGCTTATTGAATTTTAATTATTGAATTACATTTCATAAATGTACTAGCCATGGGCCATCATATAGGAAAAGAGGTCAGATGCCAGATATGAACATCTTCAAAATTTCTCCTTCTTAGAAATGACAAACCTATCTTAAAAATGCTTTAGCTGTGTAATTAGCTAGTTAATCATGATTCTGATCCAGAGCCATCAGTCCATGATTTCAGATATTTGAGGATCTTCTCAATAGTTGGAAAAAAAATTTCTATATGTGAAGAGGGTTGTCATATAAAACCCTTTGGGGACTCAGTTGGTTCATTTGTTGAACCATTCTTTTGCTGTATTTCACCACTTGGTGATTAATACTTTTTCTTAAACAAAAGAAAACAAAGGTGCCTCATCACCAGTACTAAGACTTGACCTGGTTAGGATGCATAGCATTACCTGGGGAAGGCCTCTGTCTCTGCTCATTGTTACTTCTTAAACTGTAAAACTCTCTTTAGCTGTAGCATTTATTTTCCCATTAAAAACAGGATAGTCATATTCATGAAGTTGCTTATTAAATATCACTTGAGATGATGAATTTGACATAAGGGAATTGACTGTACATTTTAAAAAGTTACTTATGGAGTTAGTAGAAGTAGATTATTAGTAAGATACCCACATAAAACAGTTTGACTCCCTATTGCTAAGGCATGGTGGATACTAGTTGGATGGTGATGCATCATGCTAATTGTAAGTTTCCCTGCCTACCTTCATTTAGATCCTATATTCCTATTTGGTGCAATAAACTCTTTTCTATCGTTGTGCTTTTACTTCATTATTTATTACTCTTTCACTTTTTGCCATAATATAAAAAAATGTCTAGGTTTGTTTTGTTATTTTTTGGAGCTTATCAACATGAAAAATATTTTAAGTGGATTAAAACTTCACTTTGAAAAGGTATATTAGGCATTTTAAATTGCCTTTTATTGTGATTAATACTGAGTGAAAGACTGCATTTTATTTTAGAGTATTTACATTTTTTTCTTAAGCTCTGAGATTATCTGAAGCTGCTTTGACCAGAAGAGAATGTTTTTTAAAGATTTATTTATTTATACAAGCACTGGGTATAGTCAGAAGCGCGGGAGGGTGAGAGAATTCACCAGAGCCAGAGCAGGGAGCAGAACAGGCAGAAGACCAAAGTACACTGCTGAGGGGAGCAGCGGGCACGGCAGGAGAGGTCTGTGTGTCATGTGGGACCCCTGGCTGGTGGCCAGGGATCGAACCCGTGCTGCAGAGGCTGTGGGCAGCTTCACAAACCAGCGCTCAACCGCTGCGCCACCGGGGAGGCCCCAGAAGAGAATGTTTTTAACAAGGGTAAAGGTTAAAGGTGTTCAGTAGTTTTTGTTAATACAAGTACTACATAACATTTTCATATTGAGTAGGAAAAGGTAGAAAAGCAACTTTCCAATTTATTTTCTCTAACACTATTTGGGGAGAGCATTATAAGACTAAAGTAAGTAGAACTCTTGGCAATGTGTTTTTTTAATTTTTTTAAAAAGATTTATTTTTATTTATGCATACAAGAACTGGGGTATAGGCCACAGGTGGGGCGGGGTGGGGGGCAGAGGGTGGGTGGAGAGATTTACCAGAGACAAAGTAGGGAGCAGAACAGGTGGATCTCCTGAAATACATAGCTGAGGGGAGCAGCGGGCAATACAGGAGAGGTCTGCTGCGCCATGTGCTAGCTCCCTGGTCTGGGTTCTAACTTGTACCGCAGTGGTTGATGCTAGCTTGATAGTGCTGAGACTTTAACCCCTGTGCCACTAAGGAGGCCCAATCTGTGGTTTTAATAGAAGGTTGAGTTGCTTACATACTAACATGAAATATCTTAAAATTTTATAAGCTGTAATTTGTGTAACATATAAGAACTATGGGGTACTCAGAGTATTCTTATGATTCAGAAGTGGAATTTATGCTAATATATTTGCTGGGGAGTAATATTGTCCCTAGAACACATAGAAATTTTGAAATAGTGTTTCTGTTTTATTAATGAACATTTTAAATTTTGGTTACTATAAACTTTTTACTCTCAGTAAACTAAACAATTTATAAACATATACACAGACTATTTGTTTTGCCATTTCCAATACATCCTAATTTTTGTGATTTAGCATATGACAACTCAGTCTTCAAAAAGACAAAAACTTGTCTTTGTTATTTGGATTAGTTTTTTTTTTTTAATTTATTTATTTTTATTTTTTAATAGAGGCATGTTTATTTATTTATTTGTTTGTTTGTTTGTTTATACATGCACTGGGTACAGTCAGAAGCGCGGGAGGGTGAGAGAATTCACCAGAGCCAGAGCGGGGAGCAGAGCAGGCAGAAGGACCGAAGTACACTGCTGAGGGGAGCAGCGGGCAGCAGGAGAGGTCTGCGTGCCATGTGGGACCCTCCTCCGGTGGCCGTGGAGCAGCCGGGGATTGAACCGGCGCCGCAGAGGCTGCGGGCAGCTTCGCAACCCAGCGCTCAACCGCTGCGCCACCGGGGAGGCCCTGGATTAGTTTTAAATGTCAAGATTACACCCTTTATTCAAAGCTTTCAGTGGCTTCTCATTGTATAAAGTATAAGTATAGTTCTCTGTTCTGTATTCTCTTTGATCACCTCCAATAGTCCACTCATACTGTTTACTATTTGAAAATCTTTACTCAGGAATTTTCATAAAGCTTCTTCCATAAAAATTTGACTCTCAGTAAAGGTATCTGAGAATAATTTACATGGCATCTTTTTTTTTTTTTTAAAGATTTATTTATTTACTTGTTTGTTTGTTTATTTATGTATTTATACAAGCACTGGGTACAGTCAGAAGCGCGGGAGGGTGAGAGAATTCACCAGAGCCAGAGCAGGGAGCAGAGCAGGCAGAGGGACTGAAGTACACCGCTGTGGGGAGCAGCGGGCGGCAGGAGAGGTCTGCGCGCCATGTGGGACCCTCCTCCTGTGGCCGTGGAGCAGCCGGGGATCGAACCGGCGCCGCAGAGACAGCGGGCAGCTTTGCAACCCAGCGCTCAACCGCTGTGCTATCGGGGAGGCCCTACATGGCATCTTTTGTTTAAAAATATTTATATAATCATTTAAAGATTGTCTCTAGTTATAAAGTAGTACAAGACTATATCATATTTCTCAACTATCATATATTAAAAAGCTTAAGTTCTCCTTGATCATACTTTATTAAACTACCTCCTTTCAGCTACTACCATTAATAATTTTATAAATACCTTTAGTTAGGTAGGTAGATTGCATTTCTTGAAAAGGAGGGCCAATAAATATTTTTTAGAACAATGTTATAAAAAATTGGGGTGCCCACTAAAAAATCAACACCTACAGCATATAACACATACAATTTTAGAATATCTATAGAGCTCTGACCTCATACCCCACTCCTTATATCATAGTCACTAAAATATAATTAATTCCTTTCTGTCAACATCTAAGATTGTGGTATTTAAGGAGCTGTGAAGCCTAATTTCATTTATTTTGCAGAATTAACATTGAGAACTTGAGTGAGGTAAATAAGACTTTTTTATGTTTTTTCCATCTTTTCACTCCATGGTAATGGGAAACATTTTAGGCTTGTTAGGTTCATAAATCTGCCTTATCTTTTTTTTTTAATATTTATTTATTTATACAAGCACTGGATACAGTCAGAAGCGCGGGAGGGTGAGAGAATTCACCAGAGCCAGAGAGGGGAGCAGAGCAGGCAGAAGGACTGAAGTACACTGCTGAGGGCAGCAGCAGGCGGCAGGAGAGGTCTGCACGCCATGTGGGACCCTCCTCTCTGGCCGGGGAGCAGCCGGGGATCTAACCGGCACTGCAGAGGCTGTGGGCAGCTTCGCAACCCAGCGCTCAACCGCTGGGCCACCGGGGAGGCCCTTCCCTATCTTTTATATACAACAGTTGCTAGTGGGGATATCTCTTCCTCCACATTTAAATGAATTAAGTGTGAGTATTTGTTAAATAGATCTTGATAAATGTCATAGCACTCATGCACTTGTGTTTCAGTTATCTATTATACATATATATTAGGGGAAAATAAACATCAAGAACATTTTATATTCAAGTTTCCATGTAATTTGGTGACTTTAAATGGAAGTGTCATGCATAATGACAATATTTAAAAACCAAGTTATTACTTTGCCATAAATAAAATCTTTGCCAAAATAAAATCTAAAAATGCCTTTGGAACTCCTAGTAAATCTTTTAACTATTTATGTCTGTCTTGCCTTCCAGCCCTTAGTAGGACTCTAGCTAGAGCTTCTGAAAAATTATCTTCACAGAAATTTTATTTCTGTATTAAATGCAAAGATATTATAAAGTTTAGCATATTATTTATTTATTTCAGAAGCGCGGGAGGGTGAGAGAATTCACCAGAGCCAGAGTGGAGAACAGAACAGGCAGACTGACGAAGTATACCGCTGAGGGGAGCAGTGCTGGTGGCCGGGGATCGTACCGGCGCTGCAGAGGCTGCTGGCAGCTTCACAACCTAGCGCTCAACCACTGCACCACCAGGAAGGCCTTAGCATATCTTATTTCTGCTGTTACTAATATAATAGGCATGACCATCTTTCCATTTTTGAAACTATTATTAGCTTCTAAATATGAACACTTGGGAACCATGTGATCCATGATATGATCTCTTAGGTAAATTATTAAAGTTATTGGATCAAAGTATAAAATTCAAACTGATTTTGGACTAGTATGGAAGGAGTAGAATATTTGTCTAGTCCAAAAGAAAACAGTAAGGAAAAGGGGAAAAAGCATAGAAAATTGGGGATAATTAAAAACAGAAAATAAGCTGATAGATAGAATGCCGAATATATCTATTATTGTAAATGAAAATGGCTTTATGACCCCAGGTAAGAAGCAAGGTTTAACAAATCCAGTTAAAATGTTCAAAATGCAGCATGTTCTTTACACAAGAGTTGTACTTTAAAAAGGATAAAGTTAGTTGATGAAACTTTATGTTGGCATCAAGTAGACTAGTAGAACAGAATCACATGAATTTTTGATAGCTAATAAAAACTTTTTGAGTAGGAGTTTGGAAAATATGGTATTTTCACACTTGGATAATTGATACAGGAAAATTGATTGTAACTCTGCCAAACTTAGTACATAAAATCAATTCCAGATGACTGAATGACTAAATGTAAACAACAAATCTATAAAGCATAAGAGAAGATATCAATATGATCTTGTGGTAGGCAAGGCCTTAATATGCAAAGTGTAAACCATAAATGAAAGGTGGATAAATTTACCATAAAAATGAAAACTTGTTAAATAATACCAAAATGTTTAATTCATTAGTTAGGGTATTATAATTAGAACACATAAAAATGACACTAGGTGTTAGTATCTAAATTACATCAAGGGAACTCTTACAAAAAAAAAAAATGTGGTACATATACTCTATATTGCTGCTATTCAAAATGTAGGCTGCGCAGCAAGAGCATCAGAATCACCTAGAAACTTGTAAGAATTTGAGAAGCCATGACCTACAGAAATGAGTATTTAAATAATGTAGATAGTGATATTGCTTATACATTCATACCATAGAATGCATTCAGCAGTAAGAAATGAACTACAGCTCCATGAATCCATGTGGGTGAGTTACAAACATAAATGTTGAGTAAAAGATAGTCACAGAAGAATGTACAGTATAACTCTACTTAGGATCATGAAATACAATGATACTACTACTATTTAGGAATCTATATGTGTTTTTGTATAGTCAAACCATAAAGAAAAGAGAAGAAATAATTATAATTTCAGATATAGTGGTTAACTCTGAGAAGGAGGGAAGGACAATGTGATGTATTAGAGACTTTTAAGTATAGACTTTTTCTATACGCAGGCTATTTTTCCAAGTCAGAAAGAAAGTTTTTTTTAAAAGATGGTGAAAATGTAAACTAACTTAGACAAATGCTGAAAATTTAGCATATAGACATTCACAAAATCATTAAATGATTTATTCTTTTTTTTTTAAGATTTATTTATTTATACAAGCACTGGGTACAGTCAGAAGCGCGGGAGGGTGAGAGAATTCACCAGAGCCAGAGCGGGGGAATAGAACAAGCAGACTGACGAAATACACTGCTGAGGGGAGCAGCGGGCACGGCAGGAGAGGTCTGCATGCCCTGTGGGACCCTTGCCGGTGGCCGGGGATCGAACCGGCACTGCAGAGGCTGCTTCGCAGCCCAGCGCTCAACTGCTGCGCCACCAGGGGAGGCCTTAAATGCTTTCTTCTTTTGCCTTGTGTCTTATAAGAGGAAACTTCTTAAAGTTGACTGATGTTTTGACAGTTATGAGTAAAAATGGTTTAAGTGAACAGACATTTTAGTCTCTCTTAAAGTCTTTTTGAAAAATTGAAGCTATTATCAAAACTAATTCTTGTTTCCATAGCTAGTAGATCACAGAGGTTTCAGGTTCACCTATATATCATCTATGCTTCTTTTATGCAAACATGAGAACACTTGGTCTTAATCTCAATTATAGCCAGAATGTGTTATGTTTAAGAGAATTGTTAGAATAAGCCCAAAGTCAGAGTAAAGTAGTATTGTCATTGTTTACTCACATATTCACTCAATCAGAGGAAATAGATTTTTACATCTTTATAGATGTGATTTATGAAGCAATTCTGGAAAATGTGTTTTTCCTGGTTGAGGTTTTACAAAATTGACTTCTAAGCGTGGCTTACTGCTATAAATTATTGTAAATCTATCATGTGAAATACTTGAAATATTTTGGAAAACCCATTTTAGAAAATTGAAATCAATTTTTTTTGGATTTAAACATTTGGTGTTTTCAAGCTTAGATTTTTAGAGTATGCTGAAACAGTAGTCATATAATTTAGAGATTATTTCTTTAGTGAAAGAATTAAGAGTAGGGATATTGAGAATAATTCTATTATAGGGCCTCCCTGGTGGCGTAAGGGGTTCAGTCTCAGCACTATGAAGCTATCTACAGCCAGTGTAGCAGGAGTTCTATTCCTGGCCAGGGAGCTAACCCACATGGCGCAGCATACCTCTCCTGTGTTGCCCTCTGCTCCCCTCAGCAGTATATATCAGTCAGTCTGTCTGTTCTGCTCTCCACTATGTCTCTAGTGAATGCTGTCACCCCATGCCCCCACCTCTGATTACACCCCAGTTCTTGTATGCATACATGAAAATAAATCTTTAAAAGAAAAAGAATTCTATTACAAAAGGATCTCTGTAGAAAATATAAAATTTAGCCACTAGTATCTGAGTTATAGATATTAATTAGATAGAGGCCATGGTCAAAATACTATCTAGATTATACAGAATATATAGATTGCCATGTTAGTATTATAAATTAAGAACTTGAAAGCCTATCTAGTTCACTTTTTTCCTATTTAGTGGTTATTATTTTCTTTTTGTGAACTTCTAATATATAAATGCAATGTTTGCACCTGTTGATACTGTAAGAGTCACTTCTGCCTCTTTCATTGGCTCTGAATTAATAAGCTCTATAAATCACAGTTTTGACTCTTCTAGTTTGACTTTAAATTAGCACCAGTCTAAATTTAATTGTTCTGTCATAAGTCAATTTTAAACTATTGTAGAAGTTGAAGACTTGTTTTAAATTTTAATATTTATAGTAAATTTCATTAAGTCTCGGTTTTCTATCCTTCACTGTATGTTTGTGCTTTATAATGAAGCAGTGTTATTCCCGCTCTGAGGAAACATTTCCAGCTTTGACTGGGCTTACCTGTTTAACTTGCTTTTGCCCAGTGATGGTGGGTGCGACATTGAAGTTTGAAATGTTTCATTCACACTTGAACTCACTCTGCCATCACCATAAGAGAACATGTTCAAGCTATTCCAGCCACCTATTGGTTCCAGGGAAAAGGAGAGACTCTTGGAACAGTATTTACTTATCCCAGGCAAATCATATAACCTCCAGACACAAAAAATAATCCCTGCTAAAATCAGCCAACCCTAAGTTGTCCCTCAGATCAATGAAAATAAATGACAGTTTTAAGCCACTAAATTTTGGGGTAGTTTGTTAAATGATAGTTTTGTGGCAGTGGCCAATTAATACACTGTTTATAGTGTAGAATGAATGAAGGCCATCTCTTTGTATGATTACCAATACTCTTACTAATCATTTCTGTTAATAAAAAATAATTACATGTATAGTAACAATATGCTTATATAATTACAGCACATTTTATCACCTTCACTGGCTTCCACTTATTTGAAATCCCAGAAAAAAACCAAAACACTACATGGAATTATATTACTAAAAAAAAAAATCACTACCTTTGCACGAGTGTTTTAAAAACATAGGGAAAGACATATGAAATATTTCACATGTAATCTAAAGTAAATGTTGAGGAAATACTGGTGAAATACTGTAAGTATTCACGGTATATTTAGAAACTTAGAGATTTCACAGAATCCATTTCTGTCTCCTCAAATTTCATATTTAAGTTAATATGCCTGACAATGAAACCTAAGGTGTCATACCATGTAAATTGGATACAAAGTAAGAAAACAACTACATGAACTTGAAGATAGATTAGTAGAAATCCAAAGTGATAAACAGTAGGAGGGAAAACTAGAACATCATAGCCGAGAGTTTTTGGATAGTATCAGTTAAACATGCTTATAATTGGAGTTGTTGAGGGAGAGAAAGGGACAAAAGAAACATTTAAAAAGATAAAGACCAAGAATTTTGATGAAAACTATCAATCCACAGATACTAGAAACTCCAGAATCTCAAACAGTATAAAAAGATAAATACCTAGGCATATCAAGTCCAACTGCTGAAAACAAAAATAAATCTTGAAGCTAGAATAAAAGAAATATTACAATGAAAGATAAAATGAAAGCAAACATCTTGGCAGGAACGATCAAGGCCAAAATTCATTGGAGCCACACATGTTTAAAATGATTTAAAAAAAAATTAAGTCCTAAATTCTGTATCCAGCCTTTTTTTTTTTTAAACAAATGAAGACAAGTCTTTTTTTTTTTTTTTTCCCTTCCTTTGAACAACCAAAAGCTAGTTAATTCAAAACTGTGATGGAATAAGATGTTAACTCTACTCACATGGATGAATGAACAGAAGGTTGGGTAAGTTAGGTGATGAATGAATGGATACAGTAAGATGAATCTATTCCAGAGTTAAATTACAGGAAATAAAAACGAAATTGGCCATTTTATCTAACTCTTTACTGAGTGTTATTATTAAAAAGTTGTGGTTATTATGGTGTGAAACATTTGTGAGATTGGCAGGTAGGTGATACCTGTACTCTGGATCCACAAATAGAATGTTTATGATACTTGTCAGCATAAATTCAATGAACTTCGTAGTCCATTTTAATTATATATCTACTTATATAGTGTATATATATACACCTAAATATAGATATATATTTGGATACATAAATATAGATTTATATATCTGAAGTGACTACCTCATCGCCCCTAGGAGAAAACTAACTAGTAATTACTTGGAGAAGATTAACTATGTACCATCTTTTTGAAAAGATGGTAATTTCAGGTTACCTGAAATTATATTTCATCAAAGTTTTATCATTCATTTATTAACTTCACTAACATTTTTAAAATAATTATATTTGTTACTATCCATACAAAAACTAAAAATAATCCTACCCCTCAAGGATGTCATAGTTTGTTAGGTAAGATAGATAAGAAAATCCATTGTGAGATGCATTGTGAAAAGTGACATTGGAACAATACTTTGTATCAATCTCTTTTGAAAAACTGAACAGTTACTGGTATGTGGAAATCTATCACAAACCTTCCAAATCAGAATCTTCAAAGAAGACTAAGCACCGGTGTTTTGAAATTGCTCTGCAAGTCATTTTTATGTCTACCCTATTCTTTTCTCCTTGGACAAGAATAAATATGCTAAAAATATTTACAGGATCCTTGGGCCTCCCTGGTGGCGCAGCAGTTGAGCGCGGGGCTGCGAAGCTGCCCACAGCCTCTGCAGCACTGGTTCGATCCCTGGGCATTGGCGTGGGTCCCACATGGCGCGCAGACCTCTCCTGCTGCTCCCACTGCTCCCCTCAGCAGTGTACTTCGGTCCTTCTGGCTGTTCTGCTCCCTGCTCTGGTTCTGGTGAATTCTCTCACCCTCCCGCGCTTCTCACTGTACCCAGTGCTGTGTGTGTGTGTGTGTGTGTGTGTGTGTGTGTGTGTGTGTGTGTGTGTAAATAAATAAATAAATCTTTTTAAAAAATTTACAGGATCCTTAATTGGTGAATGAGAATTGGAAATGTAGATATAGACTAAATGATGACATGTTATATGTCATAGTAAGAAAGCTTGGTTTGTTTAATGAATATAATTGTATTAGAATATTTTCTGTGTTCTTACAGCATTTAGTAAAACATAAAGAGCAAATCTGTCCAGTAAAAGGAAAAAACTTTTTTTCTCATGAACTATTATTACTGAGATAATAGGACTCATTATGCCTTTTAAAAATAGCATAAAGGAGTTCATTAAATAGACTAAGCCCCAAAACTACATTATTGTTTGCCTTTAAATTTCCTATTTTAGATTAGTTTTTCATATTCTGGCATGCTGTCTACCTAATATACTGCTATATAAAACTTGCAGTATTTCTGGAACACTAGTTACAATGCAGATTTTTATGCTGGGTTGGATGAAAATGCCTCTGGAAATAGACATTTGTGAAGTATACTGTAAGATAAATTACTTGACATAAATTGAGGGTTAATCAGTGTTTTATTTTTAAAATTGCTTCAAATGATTATTTTACCAATAAAAGCAATTAGATACTAAAAAGGGAATTCTGGTTCTAACAATGTGATAGGCTAAATAAACTGAAAATCCTTTATCAACAAACATTTGTTTCACATCAACATTATTTTAGGTAAAGTATATACAATATTGTTTTAGATACTTAGCATACAGAGTATCTAACTCACAAATGGTGAGAGGAAAACAGTATAAAAACTAACGAATTAAACCTGTGAACTGAAATTGTGTTGTTTGATTAGTCCTGCTGATGGAAAGTTGTTGGCCTCAATAATTCAAGGACCTAGATGTTGAAGAGTTAACAGGGAGTGAAAAAGTGACATGATCCTGGGAAGTGTCTGCTGAGGGTATTGTAAATGTCTGCCTAGCTGCAGAGATTTCCAGAAACTTTGTCTTAACCTTAGACCCTAGTGGTGACTAGGAGTTACGCCTCGGAGGATACTAACCATTACCTTATATTGCCTGCACAATATAAGATGCTGCTTCTATATTCCCCCATTGCAGAGAAATAAGCAAAAGAACAGAATTGAACATAACAGGAAAAAAAATAAATGAGTAAATCATAACTAGCATTGTCTCGCTGAACTAATAATAATAACAACTGAAAAATTAGACTAATTTGGAAGTTTTTAAAAGGATGGAAATAAACATTTGGACAATAATATCCAGATTTTGGAGAAGAACTGTAAAGCAATCTAAGGATTTTATATTGTCTTTGTAACGAAATTAGCTTTATCCCTTAAGTAATATAACCATTCTAAAATTTTAAGCATAATTATTAAAGAGTAGAAATAGGATTTCTACTTCCAAACCTGCAGTAGGAAACAAAACTGAATCTGTATTTAAAAAAAAAAAAAAAAAAAAAAAAAGCCTCAGTCTGCAGAGAACAGGAAAGGAAGAAATGAAGAAACGATAGTAAAAGCAGGGTAAATAGGAAAAAATATGAGCGTAAGTCTAATATCTCACTAAACTGATCACAGTAAATTGAAACAGATTAAGTTTTACCAGTTCAAAGATCGAATCTGATTAGATTATTAAAAAAAAGTAAAGTTTGTCAGTTAAATGTGTATTAGAGACACCTACATTTGAAGGATAAAATAAAATTGAAATAAATGAAAGAAAATAATATGAAATATTATAAGAGAACTGGCAAAGTTATAGTTAATGAGAACAATTAGACTTCGAAGTTTAAAAAAAGTATCACAATGTAGTGATAAAAGGATAACTTAGAATGAAGATATACATGCTGAACAAGTATGTCATACTGTAGCTTCAAAATATATTAAGGAGGGCCTCCCCGGTGGCGCAGCGGTTGAGCGCTGGGTTGCGAAGCTGCCCGCGGCCTCTGCGGTGCCGGTTCGATCCCCGGCTGCTCCCCGGCCACCGGAGGAGGGTCCCACATGGCGCACAGACCTCTCTTGCTGCCCGCTGCTCCCCTCAGCAGTGTACTTCGGTCCTTCTGCCTGCTCTGCTTCCCGCTCTGGCTCTGGTGAATTCTCTCACCCTCCCGCGCTTCTGACTGTGCCCAGTGCATGTATAAATAAAAAAAAATATATATATATTAAGGAGACAAATTCTAGGAGAAGTTTAAATTTCAGAATCTAAGGAAATTTTATACCCCTATCTCTGATTCAAAAAGCAGAAATTATTAGGTGCTGCTAATTTGATCAACTCAGTTTACCAGTACATATATATGACAGCCTCTGTCAACTCGGAAAATCCATATTCTCTATGTAAAAATTACTTTATGCTGCCCACCCAGAACATCAATCATTTGTTCTAATACTTGTTTATCAAATTTGATTCCAAAATTTTTTGCCAGTTTCCTAAAATGAATTTGTTTTTGAGGGTATTCAAAGAAATCATCACTAGAATTTTTAAACAGTCACATTTAGGCTTTTTCATTTCTTTACTACATCCATTAATTTAGACAGCCATTTTCCAGATTTTTGAAGTGAATCAGATTTATTTACAACCTTTATATATACCAAGTGGATTTTTTTGTTTTAAGTGACTTTATAGTAATAAAAAAATTGTACTATCTCACGTTTCTTATTAATTACTTATCATTATTTAGCATTATTTGCATTGAATCTTTAAAGCAGAAATATGTGAAAAGAAACTGAAATAAAGCAGATCAGTAAAGATTTGAAGCGTATTCTCCCAAATGAAACATTTAGTATGTTTAAATACTTTTGCATTTCTTAGTTTGGCTATGTAAATTTAGCAAACTAGGCCAAATGGTGGAGATAATTTTATACTGTGTTTTGAGGTATGAATTTCGGTGCATTTATTTCAGGTGTGGATGTGGATCTTTGGGAAGATATAAGATTGGGAAAACATTGCCTATAAATTTAGATTTATCATATTTGAACAATATTTATTAAAATATGCTCTAGCTTACTAAAATATCACCTGTTAAATTAGAAGAGGAAAATAGATCCTTCAGTTTGTCTAATAATTAGCACATATTTTATTCTAGAGAAAATGATTCCTTAACGGCAACTACGGAATCAGCTCAGGAAATTTTGCCCCCAAATTTGTACTCATTTACTATGTTATCACTGTGAATATTTTAGATCATGTGGTTTATGTTTTACCTTAATCTTTATTATAGCCAATGATATTAAACTGTATATTTCACAAGTAACTTGTGTGTGCTTTCAGATAAATTCAAATAACAATTTTAGAAACTTTTTTTCTATATTGTATACATCGGTATTTTCCTAATTTCCAATGATAAAGTTTACAATGTTATTGCTGTTTAGCTACTAACGTCTACATATAGAACATTGTACTAGATTCTCTTAGTGAGTATCAAAATTTGAACAATATTTTCCCTGTTGCCAGGCTACTATGAAAGACAGCACAAGAGATTCTTTAGGCCAACACATTTTTTCTTTCGGAGATAATTAAGACCAACAAATCATGGACATACACAAATGTTATTGGAAACACGTAGATATTATTGATATTTTGAACTGGTTGTTTTTGTTGCGGTGATAGTAGTGATTTGTAAAAGTTTTTACTTTCTGTCAGCTTTGGAATTAAGCATTAAAAATTCATTAATATACTCCCTGCAAAAAAATAAGTATGGGTAAAAATAAATGAAAACATTTTTTCCTATTGATCAATGCAAGTGTTCTCAAATTCTATTTCTTTAGATTCCTCAAGAGTTAGGTGGAAAGGAAGGCCAAGTGGCGATGGAAAGGACTTCTGTTAAGTAAAAAAAGGTTCCCTTTCCTAAATGAGCTGTAAATGGAGCAGCTCATATTTAATCTCTTTCATATCTTGAAATTTCAAATAGTTGAGGGAGGACTATTACTACTTTTTCTTTTTTTTTTTTTTTTACTTTTTTTTTTTTTTTTCAACAATTTTTTTTTTTTTTTTTTTTTAAGATTTATTTATACAAGCACTGGGTACAGTCAGAAGCGCGGGAGGGTGAGAGAATTCACCAGAGCCAGAGCAGGGAGCAGAGCAGGCAGAAGGACCGAAGTACACTGCTGAGAGGAGCAGCGGGCGGCAGGAGAGGTCTGCGCGCCATGTGGGATCCTCCTCTGGTGGCCGGGGAGCAGCCGGGGATCGAACCGGTGCCGCAGAGGCCGCGGGCAGGTTCGCAACCCAGCGCTCAACCGCTGCGCCACCGGGGAGGCCCTATTACTACTTTTTCTTGACTAAGATTTTTTTTTTCCAGAAAATATGCATTACTGAGACTTTTACTTTTTTTTTTTTTTTTTTTAAAGAGAGATTTTGGGTTCAGAACAAATCCTCCTCCTACCCCCATGCATGCAGTTTTCTTCTTCAACATCCTCCTCTAGAATGGTATATTTCCTGTGCAGTTGATGAACTTGTATTGGCACATTGTAATCACCTGTAGTGGTTTTGGTCTTTGTGCATTCTGTGGATTTGGATAAAATGTATGTGACATGTACTAGCATTATAGCATCATACAGACTTCCTCTGTTCTCTGCCTGTGAGAACCTGATTAAATTCATGAAGATAAATCTGACAGAATTGAAGAAGACTCCTATGACTTGGTTAGCCTGGAGTTTTCAACCTTCACACTTGTCCACTGTGAGCCTCCAGTAATTCATCAGTTGCAGTTCAGGTTTTTCTTCTGGGCATTGGTTCCAATGGCAGTTTTACCAGAAGTTTCTGCTCTGGTAGAATCATGCATCATGTAGTGATATTTTTGTCAGTGATAGGCTGCATATGCAGTGGTGGTCTCAGTATATACCATACAGTTTAGGTATGCAGTAGGCTGCACCATCTAGATTTGTGTAAGTACATTCTGTGATTTTGCACAACAGAATTGCCTAATGAGGGTTTTCTCAAAACAAATCCCTTTCATAAAGTAAGGCATGAGTGTATTTGCCCTTTTTTTCATTTTTTGGGATAGCAGTTTTGTCCCCCTCCATATCTCCTTAGTGGATCCTAGAAGAGTTGTTTACTTTCAGTT
Organism: Talpa occidentalis; assembly: GCF_014898055.3. Classification (NCBI taxonomy): domain Eukaryota; kingdom Metazoa; phylum Chordata; class Mammalia; order Eulipotyphla; family Talpidae; genus Talpa; species Talpa occidentalis. The sequence continues at coordinate 58,236,738 of NW_023601212.1, forward strand.
TGCTCGCATTTTGATTGTTGTTAAACTCCTTTCATACAGAATCATTTTAATTTGTTTTTAAGATCTGTGATTGGATTATTTGATTGTGGCTTAATCTCATGTATGGATTGCTAATCGCTACTTCTATGATGTTAGAGAAATGTCAGGATTGTATGTATTTTGCAGATTGATAAAGCTTAGAGGGATGATTCACAAAGTAAAGGATACATAATAGTGGTCTTAGAGTTACTATGTAACTCTAAATTTTACTTAAACAGAAATTCAGGCTGATTGTATATGATAGAAAATAAGCAATGATCAATTTCTTATTCTTTCATAAATAATTAACAAAGGTCTTAAAAACAAAATTCTGAGAGGCTGTTAAAAGGAAATGCTTTCAAGGTATTTATGAAGTTGTAGTCTGTGACATTCTCTTGCTTCTCTTTCCAGAGATTAGCTTTCTTTCAGATAGCTAAGGTGGTGTATTGTACTATCATCAGTGGTTTAAAGCATGTAAAAATGATTTTTTACTTAAATTTAATGATGTCTATATGTGGTAAATATTGGTAACCCATAGGCCTGTATATTTTTAAATGCTCAAGTATTATTTACTCTGTTTTACTATATTATTTACTCTGTTTTACTATATTTTACTCTAAGGAAAACTTTATAGGGTGTTTTCCAACTTTATCATCTGAACCTCTTCATGATCCTGTCCCAAAACTAGGACATTGAGAAAGTTTATAAGCTTTCTAGCATCTAGACAGCTTGAAAGTAGAATTTAGGATTTCTGAAATTCAATTTGATCTTTGATTGGTATATTGTATATAGATTGAATTTACTACTTTTGCCTTGCTTTTTGGCACACAGTCTATAATGGCTATAGGATAAATTGTATTTTAAAACTTCAACTTACTATACTTGTTTTATTCTTCAGTAAAGATAATGAACTCTTCATTAAACATTCAGTCCAATATTTTTTTACGTCTATTTAAAATAAATCATTTTTGCACTCTCATTTTATTATATCAATGATTACTTTGTTGATGGTGGAACTTGTTTTCAGTATTCCTATGGGAAAGTTATTCACTGTATTGAAAATTGTTCTTTATTGGTATTTCTCTTAATAATTGTATAAGTAGCACAATTTGGTTAAAAAATTAAAAGAAGCAAAATCTTTACATTGGGTACATTTATATAAGTAAATAAATATAACCATCACCATGGGAGCAAACCTTATATGCCCCTGTTATGATGCAGTAGGGAGGTCATTACCTTTATAGTATTCTTATCAAAAATACTTAACATGAACACAGTAATGAGAAAACATTTAGAAAATTCAAACGTGGAACATTGTATAAATAACTATCCTATTGCTTCAAACAACAGTATATTAATTTATATAAAAAACATGAATGAAACATGGAAATTAATTCAGTCAGTAACCCATCAGCTAAACCTAAATAAACAACAGGACATTTTTTAAACAACTGAGATATTTGAGTATAAAATGTATATTTAATTATATTTTCTCAAATATGACATGTGGAAAGTTGTTATTTGAAGGTAGATGCTGATTTTTTTAACTGGTAAAGTATGTTTGAAACATACTTAGAGATGGTTCAAGGAATCAAAGAGTGGGTATGTTTGTAGCAGGGAGAAAAATGTAAGTATGAGGAAATGTTTACACTTGGTACGTTAGTATGGTATTCATAATATTTTTTCAGATTTTCTGCAGCTTTTTCAAAGTAAAATGTTTGGAAGAAAAGAAAAAGAAGGTATATAAATCTTCAAATTATTAAGACTTTAAAATTTAACCATCTTTAGGAAGGCTCTCCTTTTGTAAAGGAAAGACGTTACTGCTATGTATTGCTATCATGTTACTAAAGTATCTGTACAGTGTAAAACTGTAGACTGTCAAGCTCTTAAGCAATTATGAAGTCAAGTCACACTCTAAATACAGCAAAAATACAAAACCAAAAAAATTACAAACTTGATGATGTGATACCAGTATAATAGACCTAATATATAGTTTGCTAAAAAATATAATACCACTTCACATAGTAAGCTGCTTCTGAGTACTGCAATATAGTTTCTTTTGAAGTTGCCACATCTATAAAACATCTGCCATGTGATATTCACTCTTCACATTACTTTTTCATTCTAGCTACTTACTGTATAATCTTTGTGAAGTAGACAGTGACATAATTTAACTCTTTTGTGTATCTCTATATTTTTTACATATTGTGTCCCCCCCCCTTTTTTTTTAATTAGCTTGAGAAAAGGTGTATATTAGTATACGGTACAGATTCTATTTTTATAATAACAAAATATCACTTTATTTTCATCTTATAACAGTTTGAGAAATTAGACTTTGCTAATGTTTACAATAATGTTTTTAAATTATGAATTATTGCACGAAAAAAGAAATTTAATTTTTTCAACTTAGAAATTTAATACAAGCAAAGTAATCAAAACAGGATTTTTTTTCCATTTTTACTTTAGCCCACATCACACAAATTACAGTTGTGCATGTTACCTCACAGCATAAACTAAAATTGTCATTTGAGGCTATCATGTAATGTAATTATAACAGTAATTACTTTTTCACATACACAGCAAAAATACTGAAAAACTTACCAAAAATGAGCCAATTCTCTAGTATGGAAGACTTTCTTTGTAACAGAACTGATAAGCTGAGGCCTCCCTGATGGCGTAAGGGATTAAGACGCAACCTATGAAGCAATCCACAGCCACTGCAGCATGAGTTCGATCAGCTGGCTGGCCAGGGAACAACCCACATGGTGCAGCAGACCTCTCCTGACTCGCCCGCTGTTCCCCTCAGCAGTGTATTTCAGTCAATCTGCCTGTTCTGTTCCCTACTCTGTTTCTAGTGAATCCTCTCACCATCCACACCTCTGTTCTATACCCCAGTTCTTGTATGCATAAATGAATAAATGTTTTTTTAAAAAAAGAACTGATAAGCTGATCCTAAAATTTATATTGAAATACAGAAGATTGGAAATTGCCATAACAGTTTTGAAAAAGAATGAAGTTGGAAGACTTTTTCTTCCCTATTTCAAAATTATAAAACTACGGTTATCAGGACATTATTATACTGACAGTTGACACATATTTTAGATTAATTGATTAGAATTAAGAATCCAGAAATAAATCCCTATTTATTGTTAGTTAATTTTCAACAAAGTTGTTAAAGCAAGTCATTGTAAAAAAGGTCATCTGTTCAATAAATGGTACCAGGATAATAGGATGTATATGCATAGATAGAATGATGAGTTTAGATCTCTGTTTCATAGCACAGACAAAAGTTAACTTGTTTCAGTTCTTTCAGTCTGTGATCAATTTAAACAATAAAACTTTTAGAAATAATAGGGGCAATAATTTGAGACCTTAGATTAGTCAAAATTTTCTTAGTTGCAATACCAGAAGTATGGTCTGTAACGAAAGGGAAGAAAGGTAAGTTGGATCATATCAAAATTCAAAACTCTATTTTAAGAAAATAAAGCAACAGAATGGTTGAAAATATTTGTAAAAAACATAACTGATAAAGGATCTGTATCCTAAATTTCAAGAAATTCATGTAAAGGGACTAAAACCATCTTATTGGTGGGAATGTGAAATGGTACATTTACTAGTTTGTCACTTTCTTTAAAGTTAAACACAAAATTGTCATATGATATAGTGATTGCACTTCTTAGATCTGCCGAAGACTTGAAAACAGTCCACATAATGACTTGAATGTGGTCATTTTTATACATTATTCATGATAAGCAGAAATTGGAACAGATATCTGTCAACTTTTGAATTTATAGATAAAAGGTGGTATATCCATTCACTGGATATTATTCAGCAATAAAAAGGTGACACATGTTAACTGCTGGCACATGTTAAAAGATGGATGAGCTTCAAAAACTGAGAAGTATAAAAAGTCAATAATAGGAACCATGTATTGTGTTATTCCATTTATATAAATTGTCCAGAAAAGGCAAACTTATAGAGCAAGTTTTATATATATAGATAGATAGACATAGATATAGATATAGATAAATATATATATAAAGAGATATAGTAGTTGCCTGGGGCAGAGGTTACAGCATAAATGGTCATGAGGGATTTTGTGATGAGGTTAATATTCTAAAACTGATTTATGGTGATGATGGTACCATTGAGTAAATTTAGTAAAAATCATTAACTTATAATCTTATGGTAAATGGATTTTATTCCATGTAAAATATGTCCCAGATTTTTTCCTTTTTTTTTTTTTTAAACAAACTGTCAGGCAATATCCAGTCAGAAACAAACCTTAGAATTCTGACTATAAAGCTGAGACTATGAGGAGTTGGGAGGGGTAATGATGAAGGGAGAGGAAAGTGGGGAGAGGCCCAGTGGACTATGAAGGAAGGCTGAGGGTACCTTGATGGTAGGTTTGGTGTGGTAATACATTTGAAGAGTATAAACCTGTATCTCTAAATTATATGCAGTGTTATAAATCAATGTTACCTTAATAAGAAGGGGAAAATAGTAAATGTTGGAAATAAGGTTAGATGGCAGTATGTTTAACCAGAAGCCCGTATGTTTAACCAGAAGCCCAAATGTATATGTTACCATTTTAATAAAGCTATCATAATATAAGTGCCCATTTTTAAATTTCTAGTACTTAACATTCTGTTTCTAGAGCCAGGATCATAGGTAATGATACTGCAGTATCATTTTATACTCACATTGACATATTTTTTTTTTACAACCATACTTTCCTAGATTCAAAACAGAAAATTCACTGTACCTTTCTTATCTTTGAAAATGAGTCATAGTCCTTAGTTTTCTAGTTATTATAGGTTTGACATTGTGAAGCATTCAGTGAAAAGTATCAAAGGCAGTTAAAATTAGCTTTGCTTTTCTTCATTATTGTATTTTTCTTTTTGTTTTGTTTTAGATCACTGTGTCCACTACTATGATCTTCGTAACACTAAACAGCCAATCATGGTATTCAAAGGACACCGAAAAGCAGTGTCTTATGCAAAATTTGTGAGTGGTGAGGAAATTGTCTCTGCGTGAGTATTTCTTCAGAGGTTGAGCTTACCACACAACTCTGTCACCATTTACCAGTTGGTAATATCACCATGGGTTTATGTAAATAGTAATACAGTGATGTATGCAGTTTTTGTTAAATAATAGATTTTTATAACTTATCTGATTAAAATACTAGTATATTTGGTCTATTTATAAATAAAATCCTGATAATATTAGTTTTTAATGTATCCACTTTAAACATTTGAACTTCAGATTATATTTCAGCCTCTGCTTTTCCTTAAGGAGAGAGAAACAACATAATTGGTGCAATAGAATGAGAAGTATATTATTTATTAAAGTCCACTAATATGTTAGTATATATTTATGTACATTACAGTAGTAGTATAAAAAAGAGGAATAAAGAAAGTGGGAACTGAGTTTTCCAAGGGGAAGTAATATAGGTAATTGGCTCACATGTCTAAGTTATGTGGTAACCTAACCTGTCAAAAATTATCCCATCTAAGAGTGAAATGGGTGATAAATCATTAAAATATTATTCAGATTCAAATATAGAGGATGGGTTATATGACAAAAATATTTTTCTTCCATTTCAGATTAATAAATGTTGACTCAGATTAAATTCATGTAGTTGTAGTCTGTCTATTCTTAATATAAATTGAATATCTTAATTGACCTTGTTAATGTGGATATGTTTGTATTTCCACCAACTCTTTTCTTAGGTTTTATAAATCATGATGACACTTATCATGGATGTACTTGAAACCTAGACATATTCAGAACAAATTCATCCTCAAGTATATGTAGAAATTTTAAAAAGTTTCTATATATATATATTGCTGCAACCTCTGGCTTCTTGGACTAAAGTATACACACACACACATTCTCTCTCTCTCTCTCTCTCTGACAGAAAGGGATATTAAATGCAACATTGAGCTTAAAATGACATAAATTTCTAAGAATAGGAATTAATGTTGAAAAATTGTGAGAAGTATTTAAAGTTTGATATTTGGCTTTGAAATAAGACAGCTCTACTATTTCCTATCTGTGGTACCTTGAATATATTTATTTTGCAGAGCAAAGGTAAAACAAATTGCTGAATGAGAGAGGAGTAGTTTGCAAAATTAATGTGTATGGTATGCTCCATTTATTATAACAAATACAGAGAAAAATAAAAATAGGGTGTTATTCATGTTCTTAGACTTTTTGTATATGGTAGAATGATCAGTGGTCTTTATATTCAACTATTTTTTGTTTAAAGAAAAGCTTCATTTATATATTGTTTCAGTAGGACATACTACTTCATTTACCATTAATCCATTCATGTTATGCTACCTTTCTGTGGTTAACTAATGCGTGAAAATATATAACATTCAGTGGTTGAAAATAAATCAAATGAAACAAATGTTTCTCTAGAATTAAGCACAAGTCCCTATAAAAGTCTCATTGTTTGATGGTGGCAGAGTGGTGGTATTGATACCTAGTGTTTATTGATCACTTCCTACAAGCATAGTTACTACTGAAAACATTTTAAATGAATTAATTTAATTTTCACAATATCGCATAGGATTCATCTAATTCTGTAAGATAGGACTCATTCTATCTCATATTTCATTTATGAAAAAATTGAGACCAGAGAAATTGTATAGCTTTCCCAAAAGCAAATTAATGCCGGAGGAAACATTCTTAGTATGGCTGGACAATCTGCATTCTTACCCAACAGAGTGCATTAGCTCTAATTAGTAGTGATGAGTTTCATTCCATAAAATCTTAAATGTGTTCTAACTCTTTGTTTTTACCTCAGCTCAACAGACAGCCAACTAAAGCTGTGGAATGTAGGAAAACCATACTGTCTACGTTCCTTCAAGGGGCATATCAATGAAAAAAACTTTGTAGGTCTCGCTTCCAATGGAGATTATATAGCTTGTGGTGAGTGTAATTGCCTTTTCCTAGACCTTTTAACAGGTATCTGTCACTGATACTACATTCAATAGAAATAGTCTACCTACCAAAACAGGATGCTCTCTAGAAGTCACTCAAAAGGCAGCAAAATGGATTCAATGCCTGATCACTTTGAACTTTCCTCAGGTTGTACTGGAAGAAGCATTAGTCCTTCTCGCCTTTATTGAGGATAGTTGAATAAGTTTTATAGTTGTTCTCCATTATAATAATTTCCCTAGAAATTATATAGAAGACAGAAAATACTAATTTCTGCTATTATCCTAATATAGAAGCATCATTTGTCTTCTTAAGGTTTGATTTTCTTTTTCCTCTATATTGTGTTCTCTTAAACAGTCTGTTTAGTCTTAATTTATTTTGGTAGGGCTTTTATTGTTGCTGACTTACACAAATTTAAATCAAAAGTAGAAAAATAAAATTTGGTTCTGTTCTGATGTTCTCATATATCTATCTAATTTCTGAATATATGAACCTTCAATAGTACTTTCAAGTACTTGGCCTTTATTCAGTAAAGGTGGCTCTCCACACATATATTTGACTCTAAACTCTGCCTAAGTAAATCTTTCACATAATTATCCTATTCTGATAGACTGCTAAAAAATATAGATTTCTAAACTACTTGCCTAATTAGAGTAATGCTTTTATTAGGAAATGGGAAATGTGTTGTAGATTACTGAAATTTGCCTTGTGGTGGAATAATTCCCTTTCTCTTTTTTAGATGGAAGTCTTACTAAGCATGATTAGATTATTACTATAATAAAATTCTGGGCCTCCCCTGGTGGCACAGCGGTTGAGCGCTGGGCTGCGAAGCTGCCTGCAGCCTCTGCAGCACTGGTTAGATTCCCGGCCGCTGACAAGGGTCCCACATAGCACGCAGACCTCTCCTGCCATGCCCTCTGCTCCCCTCAGCAGTGGATTTCGTCAATCTGCCTGTTCTTGTTCTGTTCTCTACTCTGGCTCTGGTGAATTCTCTCACCCTCCCGTGCTTCTGACTGTACCCAGTGCTTGTATAAATAAATAAATAAATAAATCTTAAAAAAAATAAAATAAAATTCTGGTTCTTCTCTAGACCTCTGCTGTAAATGATTTTTATATGGTAATCTCAGCCATAAATTTATCAATATTACTACATCATTTAGCATTGATTATTAATTTGGATTAGTGTAGTATGTTTTTCTTCTAGGAATCTTTTCCTTGCATGAGAAGTTCAATACTCTTGTCTTTCAGATTTAATCATTAAAAGATTAGTCATCTTTGATCATAACTAACTATCAGGTGATAATTACCTTGTGAATGTGATGTCCTAATTCTGAGATCTTATTTGTTTTTTTTGTTTGTTTGTTTTTTAGGAAGCGAGAACAACTCTCTTTACCTGTACTATAAAGGACTGTCTAAGACCTTGTTAACTTTTAAGTTTGATACAGTCAAAAGTGTTCTGGACAAAGATCGAAAAGAAGATGACACAAATGAATTTGTTAGTGCTGTGTGCTGGAGGGCACTACCAGATGGGGTAAGTTTTCATACGTTGCTGTCTCATAATATTTTATTTTTATGTAGACATAGGTGCTTTTTTAAGAGTAAGATGTAAATTGATACACATGCATTTTCTTTTATGCTTAATATTTTATCACCAAAGGAAACATTCATTTTAGGTAGCAATTGAAATATCACTAATGGAACAGTGTTGTACTGATGTGATGTCTCTCCTAGCATCTTGTCCATACCTTTGTTTTAGCTATTATCACCTTGTCTCTTTCTCTTTCTCCTCTAGAGTGGAAATTTTTCCAGAGTATACATTTTCTTATTTTCCTTAATGATCATATGCAGCTCAATAAATATTCACTGAGCTTGGTATTGTATTCGGGAGAAAACAATCTGATCTAGGTAAAGGAGAGTGCTGTTTTGGGGGCAGAAACTGCTTTCTACAAAATATACAAGAATATTTAAGTACATTTAATTTTGTCACAGGAAAGTATCCCTTTAAGATGTAAAAAAATTTCTTCAAGCATAAGGTTTTTCATAAGTTATATGAAGAAATAATTGTTTTTACTATCTTGTCAACATTAGTTCATTAGTGTCATCTTTTTGAGCAATAGCTTTTTAGGTGCTTACTTGGTTAGTTTTATTTTAGGGGAAGAAAAAAAATTCTTACTTGATGGGTACTTTAAGATGTCTGAGAGTTCCAGTTCCATTGTAACTTTTGATATACTCCATTTTTATTTTACTTAAAGTTCTGTTATTCAACTTCCATTTTGGTAATGGAAGACTGGGTGATTTGCATCAACCTTCTCCATGTAGAACTAGAAATCATGGAATGAGTATATGTATTTTAAAAACAAAAAATAGAAAAAAATTATGCAACTTAGTAATTTGACCCTGATTTTTGAGTCTATTTTTCCCCTGGGAGCATTTGTCAGTTTCGGTGGAATGACTGAGAACACTTATGGTAATTTCATAGGGAGATAGGAATTGTAGTCTAGCGCTCACTTCCTTATGGGTGATCTCACGTTGGTTTGGATCCCCAAACGACTGTAGGGTAAACCAGTAGAAGATAAATCATCACAATGGTTACAGCTCAGTTTCAAATCTTACCTGTTCTGAAATGAAATTGAGGCAACCCTTATCCCTAGTGTCCACATTATATAAAATTAAATCCTGTATGGAAGAAGATTTTCTAAAGAAATCATCTAAGAACTTCATTTATGGTTTTCAGTTTTGTAAATGCAGTAACTCAGGCACAGTAGGGAAAAACAGACATAGGAAAAAGGATAGCATCAATAAATTCAGCATAAGCCATGGACAGTAGAAACAAAACCAACTCAATATTTTTCTGAATATGGGCACTATCAGACATACTTGAAAATAACATGGCTGGTGTAACTTACAGATAACATAGCTGACAGGATGAAAGATAAGATGATAACTTCAACTGAGAACTAAAAACAATTGAAAGTGAAAATTCTAGACCTGACCTGAAAATATGGTTGCCAAAATTAACAAAATGGATAGATTGGAAGTTAAGACACAGTTAACAGAGAATTAGTGAACTCTTAGATACGTTATTAGAAAAGAATACAGAAGGAAGCATAAAAAGACAAAATGTTGGAAAAAATATAGACTAGAGAGAGATGGTGAAGAAAGTTTAACCTATTCAGAGACCCAGAAAAAGAGAAGAAAAATAATGCAGCAAAGCAAATATTAGAAAGGATCATTGTTGAAAACTTTACAAAATTGAAGAAAGACATCAAGGTATAGATTAAATAAACCTTTCCACCTAGATAATGAATGACTTGAAATCTGCAATGTGAATATTCATTCTCAGACCTAAGCCTGCCTAGAAATATGATCTGCTTTCTCACAGTACCATTTTTTGTAAAATATGAGTTGAGACAAATATGGAATGTTATAGACTAGAGACTAGTTATGTCTTAAATTTACTGTGAAACCCCATCTGTGGTATTGCATCTGGACTGAGAACTGAGTTGGTATACCCACCTTACCTCTATGCAAAGAGGACAGTATAATTATCAGAAAACAAAGCACATGTCTATGTAGATGAGATACATAGCAACTGTGTATTCTTTGTGTGGGTTGAGGAGAGATTCAAGATGCTATACAGGTGCTTAATGATTTGGCCTCCTAATGAGTTTAAGATGCTGTGCATAGTGAATTTCCTATCTTACATCCTTTGATAAAGTAGCTAACTTAGTGCTAAGTAAATGGTAGTTGTTTCTGATCTCTGACTCTTGCTGGTGGTGGAATAGTCACACCTTAATACATCATAATAAAGCTGCTGAAAATAAAATTCAAAGAGGGATACTTAAAGAAAAACAGAAAAAATACCTGTCTCAAAGACAATTAGACTGATGCCAACTTCTCAGTGAAGCGATGGAAACCGATAGTGGAATGACATCTTTAATATGTAAAGAAAAATGCCTGCCAACCTGAAAGTTTGTGTACAGCAAAAATTTCTCAAGAAAAATGTAAAATGAGGACACTTTTAGATAAATATGAAGAATACCACCAGAAGTCCCTACACTAAAGAAAACAAATTATATTCGGAGGGAAAGGAAAAGATAACAGAATATAAAGGTCACAGGCACAGAAAGGAATGTAAAGCAATAGAAATGGTAAGTATGCAGGAAATCTAAATGCATTTTGACTACATAGAGCAATGATGCCTTGTTGGATTTAATAAACACACAGAATTAAGTACTTGACAATATTGTCAGAAGGCTAAGAGTAATTGTTTCTAAGTCCTTGCCTTGTCAAGGAAGGAAGTAAAAGAGCTAATTAGACTAGAATGGAAAGAATGCATATTGTAGTTTGTAAGGTAACTTCTAGTGTAGGTTCTTAATCTGTGCTACCCACACTAGCAAAGTTAACATCCCCGAGATCTTACTTTATTTTTGGAGGCCCTGTATTCTTTTTTTAAGATTTATTTATGCATGCAAGAGCTAGGGTGTAGGGCAGAGTTGTGGAGGGTGGTGAAAGGATTCACCAGAGACAGAGTGGGGAGCAGAACAGGCAGATTGAATGAAATACACTGCTGAGGGGAGCAGCAGGCAACACGGGAGAAGTCTACTGCACCATGTGGGTTAGTTCCCTGGCTGGGGATTGAACTCATGCTGCCTTGGCTAAGGATAGCTTCATAGTGCTAAGACTTAACCCCTTGCACACTAGGGGGCACCATAGTTATGTATTCTTTACCTTTTGCCTTTACCATGAAACATCTCCCAGTTCAAAATACATTTTGAAAAGAATATTTTCAATGACCACATATTATTGAAAGACTTACCATAACGGATAGGCTATTGTTTTGTTGAGGATATTAATATTTTTTTTAATAACCATGTAACTTTTTACAACTGTGAATAATGTTTCTTGAATATTTTGGCAATAAATCTTTGAATTTCTAGTTCTTCATAAAAGAATCTTAGAGTTGCTATATTTCAAGAAAATGTATAGCTCTGAGACTTTTGATTAAAATTTATAGATTGCCTTCCAGAAAAGTTTATTTCCATTTGCTCTTATATCAAGAAAGTGTATTTAAGTTGCAGCAGGCCCTTAATACATGGAACACAATGCCAGTTTGAAAATGTCTTGTTAGTAAAATATTACTTGTTTCCATAAGCAGTCATCTAAAATGTTAACTTTTAATTTTTTACAGAATGCATACTTGCATACTCAGGATTGTCTTTTTTTAAAAAAAGAAGCTCTTATAAGCGAACACCATGTAGCTGAGATACTATTTTGTAATCATCCTTTGGCAATTTGGTATTAGTAATTCAGATGTGTTAAATCTCACAAACCTCATATCCACCTGAAAGTATGCCACAGGCTAATATAAATTGAGGACAATACTTTTTTATCTTTTTTTTTTTTTAATCATCATTGCTTTTTCAGAGACTGACATTACGTAAAGGAGATTATATATGTTCTGTATCTTTGGATCCTTCTGTGGCATGATTCTTATATGGAACTAGTGGAGTGAAATATAAATTGATTTGAGAATGTAAATGACTTTTTCTGTCCCTAAGTGATCATACCTACATAAAGGGGCACCATATTTCTGTTGGCAATAGATCCTAAGTACATAGTAACTCCTACTGAGACTGGAGGCACCCTCATCATTGTTTTATGAGCTCTGAACCACATCAGGAATCAAGTCTTAGGTCACCAATTGTAAATGGATATCTCATAGTAAAAGTTTATACTTGTAAAGAACATTTACGACTCCCATAGTTCTTCAGAAGTGACCAAAACATGTATATACTATCCTCAAAAAAGTATTGGTTATTACGGGTCAATACTTTATCTTATGACTTGAAACAGCAAGAATTATATTAAAAGTTTGTTTAGCTCTAGAGTGAAGGATGTCATGATAATAATTTACATCCCTTGAAAAAAGTTCAGCAAAACTTGACTTGGAAATCTGCTAGCTATGTTATGACCCATACTATACAGAGTTATAGTCATATTAGATGAGAGCATCTTTCAGGCATGTAATGAAATATATTCTTTCTATTCTCATTTTTAACAAATAAAATTTTATATAATAAATTCTTTTTTTTTTTTTTGGTGGGGCCCTCGCCGGCGGCCGGGAAACTAACCGGCGCTGTAGAGGCTGCGGGCAGCCTCTCAGCCCAGCACTCAACCACTGCGCAACCAGGGGAGGCCCAATTCATTTTATTTTTAACTAAAATTTTGTGTTCCTGTGCAGATTTTCTTTATCTGTCTCTCTCATAATTCTTATTCATTAAAAATACTTGATGAATGAACTGAAATATGGCCTTGTGTTCATGTCTCTCATCCCCTGCTCACCTGTAGCCTCCTTGTAAAAAACATCATAGTGCACTGAGCAGTAGCACAGATTATAGAGGTAGGCTACTATTTTCAGAGCAGATTTTCTACTTAATAATTTTGTTATCCTGCTCAGGTGACTTACCTGAATTCATCTTCCTTATCTGTGAAGTGTTGATAATAGTAACCTATCTCTTATGACTGTTTAAAGTTAAAGTAAGTTAATGTATATAAAAAGTTTAGAATAGTGTCTGGTTTCTATTGAGTTATGTAAGTGTTTATTATTAGCAGCGTTCATTTTTTAATTACTCTTAGCATAAGCAAAGTGTGCAAAATCTGTAACTAATAAGAAGTTTTTGTAATGAATGATACAATTCTTTAGGCTTGACTTTTATCTTGTTTGTTGCATAATTAATTAAATACTAATTTTAGAAGCTAAAGAAATAGTGACATCGAGGTGGATGATACTTCTAATATCTAATAGACTCACTAAAACTCAGTGGTAGTATAAAGACTACACCAATTTAAGAGAACTAGTGTTCATGATAGGAGCTATTCTAGTGTGCTATATAAATATTTCATAATTACCATTTGGCCCTTGGAATATAAATCCAGGCTTTTTCCTATTTTCATAAACAACAAAATTTTTCAAGTATATTCAGCTATTGGGGACTTAGTATTTATTATTGGCTTAATATTTTTGTTTTATATATATGGCCTGATTCTCTTTTCCTTCCTACATTGCATTAACACTTTCAGAATTGTCTTCACTCAAAAAGACTTACATAGCTTTTCAGTTTATGTTTTTATCTAAGAAATAGGTATCCTTTTTTGACTTAGTAAACATCATATAAAGCATTAAGTTGCACTAAATAAGAAAAGTTGAAACACATATGAAAAGCCAGTCTGATTCTAATAAAGTACAGAAACAACTTACAAAAAACAGTTGTAATAAAACTTTTTATACCAATGATTATCAAACCTGAGAATCACCTTGAGATTAAAAAAAGAAAAAAAAATTTCTGTTCTCAGACCCATAAAATCCATAATTTGGGAGAAGAAGGAGTGAGGGTAGAGATTTTGATTTTGAAAAGTTCCCCAAAACCATGGAAAATTACATGACCAGGTTTGGAAAGATGATTCTATTATAATTGCTATAAAAAAGGTATTTGTTATCATAGGAATCATGTATAATAAACATGAAAGATGTTTGTTTCAAATGAAAGATGTGGTCCTTTTTTCCGTTTCCTTAATTAAAAAGAAAAAACTACCTTTGGTATGGACATCCATATTTATTAGTGATTTCTCATCCTTAATTCTGTGAAATCTGACAAGACAACATAGGAACTTCTTTTTCTTCTTCTCTCCTTATTTCTGTAGCTCTTTTTCCTTGTATCTTTCCCTTCCTTTCTTCTTTCCTCTAGCTAGATGGTTTATAACAATTTTTGAAAAATTCCTGTCTGGAAGAGGGCCAATCTGAATGAACTCTTATCTGTCTTGGGCATGGAAAGAGAGAAGATTATGAACAAAGACCCTGACTTCCAGGAAGACTGTGGCTCCCATCTCCTCAGTGTCCCACCCTTTCCTTAGTGTCCCGACTAGAGTGGGCTGGGGAAGTAGAAAAGAAAGGAGAAAAGAAGGTGGTGGGAAACTGAGGAGACCTGTAATTTTTTTTTCTTCTCTAGGTAAATTACTTACTTGTAAATATTCCTTAATTTTATTTTGTTTTATTTATTTATTTATTTATTCATTCATTCATTCATTCATTCATACAAGCACTGGGTACAGTCAGAAGTGCGGGAGGGTGAGAGAATTCACCAGAGACAGAGCAGGGAGCAGAGCAGGCAGAAGGACCGAAGTACACTGCTGAGGGGAGCAGCGGGCGGCAAGAGAGGTCTGCGTGCCATGTGGGACCCTCCTCCAGTGGCCGGGGAGCAGCCGGGGATCAAACCAGCGCTGCAGAGGCTGCAGGCAGCTTCGCAGCCCAGCGCTCAACCTCTGCGCCACCGGGGAGGCCCTATTCCTTAATTTTAATGTCCATTTACTATTATGGACAACTTCTGTGAAAACATTTGTTGCATTAGATATTTTATGGTGAATAATGTAATGAAATCAACACAATATGATATATTTTGTCTATAAGTTGAAATAGGTCATAGTTGTCATTTTTTACTACCAAATAGAATTTGACCTATATTAGAATGATTCTTGTAATTCTTTGTCAGTGGAGTTTAAAAAATGTAGTGTTTGTCTTTCTGAAATAATGCCCTTTTTTTTTTTTTTTTTTTTTTTTGAGGTAACAATGATTAAGAACACTCCATATGACTCAAAGGTATAGGTTCACTTTTGAGATACTATTCACCACTCCCTACAACTGATGCATCCATAGTCCTCCACCAATGCTAATTTTGAAGAATAGAATTGACACAAATCTTGAAGCTGCTCAGTTTTTTGCCTTTTTTTTTTTAATAGATTTATTTATTTATATAAGCACTGGGTATAGTCAGAAGTGCGGGAGGGTGAGATAATTCACCAGAGCTAGAGTGGAGAGCAGAGCAGGCAGACTGACGAAGTGCACTGCTGAGGGGAACAGTGGATGGCAGGAGAGGTCTGCACTCCATGTGGGACCCTCGCCCGGCGGCCAGGGATCGAACCGGCACTGCAGAGGTAGCAGAGGCTGCAGCGCCCAACCGCTGAGCCACCGGAGAGGCCCAGTTTTTTGCCATTTTAATGAATGCTGCTTAAATTGATTGACCTTATATGCTGAAGTGTATGTAATGGCAAAACATTTTTAATTGAATAAAATAATGAGTTTTATTCTAATTTCTAATTGAATAAAATATACTTAATTAACTTAAACAGAATTAACCAAGCAAGAATACTTTTTTTTTTCTTACAAAATGCATGGTAGTTGTTTAAGAAAAGTATGTCCTACAAATTTAAACTTGGATCCTTTCTGGGGAAAAGAAATGAATTTTTGTGTATTACTCCAGTCTCACATTAATCCATTTTCTCATGATAGTCTTCTAGAGCTCCTACTCCATCTTTTCTTAAATCCCATTTTATATAGCATTTTTTCAAATAAAGCTATCAGAAGTTGACATTGATTATTCCTAGGTTGGTAAAAAGTAATTTTGAACGTAGGAGTAATTATTATAGAAAAAGTCAGCGATTATAATTGCTATAAAGAATTCATTTAATTTTGTGCCTGTTTTTATTAGTGTCTTTTTTAAGTGAATATAAAAAGATTAAATTAGGTGAAAATGCAGTTTCTGTATTGAAACTGTGATAGCCCATCAAAAGATAAAGATGAAGGCAGAGAAAAAAATCTAAATATTTTGGTTTAAGTGACAGTATCTATGTATTACTGAAAATTAAATAGGCAGTTGGCCTTCAAGAATTTTGATGAAAGTAGGAAGCTTTAAGTATATATTATATAGAAAGTAAATCTGACATCAAGATTCAGTTCTTTGGCCCTCCCCGGTGGTGCAGCTGTTGAGTGCTGTGTTGCGAAGCTGCCCGCAGCCACTGCAGCACTGGTTCGATACCCGGCCACCGGGTGAGGGTCCCACATGGCACGCAGACCTCTCCTGCCACCCGCTGCTCCCCTCAGCAGTGTACTTCATCAATCTGCCTGCTCTGCTCTCCGCTCTGACTCTGGTGAATTCTCTCACCCTTCCGCGCTTCTGACTGTACCCAGTGCTTGTATAAATTAATAAATAAATCTTTTTTTAAAAAAAAAAAAGATTGAGTTCCTTTCTGGTAACTTACTATTTTAAATCCTAAGTATCTAGAGCTGTGGTTTTATGACTCACCATACATTGTCTTTACAAGTTGTTTTCTAAAGATTGAAAGAGAGAAAGAGTAGTAGTTGATTTTGCTTTTAACATTGTTTTTTGTTTTTAATTTCTCACACCATCCTAAACATTGGTTTATCTTAGAACTACTAAGAATTGTTGTAATTATCTTTCTCAAAAAAGTTCTTTTGAATCCTAAGGTAGTATTATAACCTAGTAAATAAGAAATGGAATATTTAAATAATTGTCTGGTTTGAAATATGTAACTGAATGGATGTAATCTGTATTTTTAGCAGCCAGGAATAATTTAAGTTTCACAAGTCATGCTTAGATACCTATTCTTTTTTTTTTTTTTTTAAGATTTATTTATTTATACAAGAACAGGGGTATAGGCCAGATGTGCAGGAGGGTGAGAGGATTCACTAAAGACAGAGTGGGGAGCAGAACAGGCAGACTGAGGAAATACACTGCGGAGGGGAGCAGCGGGCGAGACAGGAGAGGTCTGCTTCACCATGTAGGCTGCGGACAGCTTCACAGTGAGGACAGCTTCACAGTGTGCCACCAGGGAGGCCCTAGATACCTTTTCTTATGCCATTTTAGTAACTGACCAGAGCTATAATTCACATGCTAATCCTTGATTTCTGCACTAATGGAAGACTTAAAGATTTAGATTACTCCACAATTTCAGCTATTAAGAATGGATAACTGATATAGAGATTTATATGGATTTAAAACCATTTTATCTTATATTCTGAAGAGAATAAAATAAAGGAGGGGGTTATCCCTCTTCCTGTTAAATAAGTTAGCCTGTGGCTTCAAAGTTCAATAGAAATACCTGTTTATAAGGAATATTTTCATTTCCTCAAATTCATATGTTTTGTAAAAAGTTTAAGGCCTTCTAATTTTAAACCTTTTACATTTAGCTAGGTTTTAAAGATCTGATAGTTTTGGGTTTTTTTTTTTTAGTAGAATGCATGAATTATTGATGAAAAAACAAATTTTAGAATCCCTTATGGGAAGTCAAAGTTAACGTTGGTAGGGAAAGCCCTATAGACTTACCCTTTAGGCTTTACATTCTCTATTAGAGTACTCACCAGTTGTTGTTTGTTGTTTTTTAAACAGGTTTTTAGTTATTATGTAATAAATAAGTAGAATGAAGAAAAGTACTTAATATTGATCAGTATGTGATTACTGTTTATGCATTAAGTATGTTTTTATTTATGTCTCTTTTCCCTTTTATTTTTTCCTTTCCAAATTATTATTTTAGGAACAGGGGAAAAAAAGATCACTTCTCAAGGGTTTTATTACTCTGTATTTAAATATCATTAACTCTAACTCACCCATTTGATATAGGTAATATGCAGAAATGTTTTGTTTTTTGGTGATAATTATAAATTAAATATCTTTTGTTTTCTATCAGGTGAGACCTATTTAAAAATGTTGCTTTTAAGCTTTTGTATATCCTGTTTTTTGTAAGGTCTAGGGATTTACATCAGCCTGAGTTACTAAGAATGAAATTATTGATTCTAAATAGTTGTGAATAAATCCTTAGGAAGAGATTGTCCTACTCGGTGTAGGTGCTGTGTCTTACTTAAGTGATAAATTTTCAATTACTTTTATAAATAAGCATGAGTTTCTAGCTTTTTGAATGAACATTTGCATTTGAATTATTATAGTTTTCTCTTATTATGCCTTCTAAAATATACAAGTTGTATATCAGAAGAGTAAAAAACAATCAGATTACCTATAAGCTTGTAATTTATAAAGTAATACCTAGCCAAGCAGAAACTTCTTTAGCATTTGGACACTCAAAGTATAGTTATATCTTACTCAGGAGACCTAATGGCCTTTTTAATCCCTTTATCATGTGAACTTCAGTGTATTATATTTTTCTCAACTAATAAAGACTTTTAGAAAATAGAGAATAAGAAAAAATGACCTGTAATTCTACCACTTGAGCAGAACTGCAGTTAGTGTTTAAGGTTTGTCCTCCCAGTCTTTAGCTTATATATTTTTTAGTTTTGCAGTGTAGGTATATTTTGCATCTAGTTATTATATCTGCATTTAAGCATTTTCTCACTTTGCATTATAATAGTAAAAAGCATTTAGATATATTATCAATTGCTATCTGCTATTACTGGACTTAACATCTGTTTCTGCCTCTCAACCAAAAGTAAAACTACAGTATGTTCCTACAGTGCTTTCAATCTATATGCACCACTCTCTCCCACTTTCCTTACAGATTAATCCTTTTGTTTTGTAGGGGAGATGGTAAATTTGGTTGGTGATGTTTGGGAAATGCTTTCAGTTTGCTTCCTCCAGCCAACACTACATGAGAAACTTTCTCAGGACTGAGTCTCTCTAGTCTTCCATAGGGGTTTATGGAAGAGTTTGCAAGAGAAGTTAACCTATTAACCCCATCACTCTAATGTTTATACTGGCAGAGACCTCAGAATTCATGATAACTACCTTGTTCCATTTTGTTAAACATTAGCTTAATCTTTTTACTGAGTCTTCAGCTGTTTTTATGCCAAGTGAGGAAATCCTCTGGCATTTCCCCTCCCTGAGGTGCTGGTCTCTCCTGATTACAGATTATTTTGCCAGTGACTCACTTCTCTAGTAAGTTCAGAAGATACCATTAATTTAAATATATCCAGCTTTTTTTATTGTTGTATGTATAAGTGCTTCATTCTTTACTGCTTTCCCCATCTCTAAACTCAGCTCTCTAGTTTTCAACACTTATATTCTAAATTGGATATAAATGTTGGAGTTTTAGTGATCATTTAATTCTCAGACTTCTTGCTATTTAAATTGGGATATTATCAGCATATTTCAGAACTTTTTAATAGTAAATAAACATTTTATTTTTGATAATATCTTAGTGATGATTAACTTTTCAAAATATATATCATTTTTAACATTCATTCCCTCCACTCAGTTTCATGGGGTATTTCAATCTTTGAATTGGTATTAGCTGTAAAATAATCTATTTGAAATTTGTTTTCTAAATGAAAATCTCAATACAAATTTAGCCAGAAGTAAGAATTTTAAGTGTAGGAGAAATATTTAGGCTATCTAAAAGCCATGACATGACTTGATTTTAACCATTAAGAATATTTAAATTAAATGTAGTTATAATAAAGTAAAAATCAAAATCAATAGGCAACTATAAACCAGAGACATTCCGCAGGGAGACGAGAGTAGGATCAAAACAGGGTTGGGAAGAGCACAAGGGGCCGTGGTGATGGTTCATGGGGGTGGTGGGAATTTCACGGGGACTATAACCGAGATGAAAATGCATACATTGTAAAAAATGAAAAATGTAAAAATATGTAAAATAGAATATAATAATAAAGAATTTTTTAATTATTTAATTTTCAATTAAGGAATGTTTCTATAAAAATTTACCAGACTTTCTATATGCATCTGACAATTGTGAAGAAAACACATTTATGCTACTTTGGCATTCTGCCAAAGAATGAACCAACAGAATTGAACAAACAGAATTGCTTTAGGAATTCATACAACATAGTCTATTGCAATGATTTACCATAATGTAGAGAATGCTGAATTAATTTTTAAATTTTATCAAACATGGTACTAATCTTTGGTGTTCTTTAAATTTAAAATAAATTTCCTTAAGTACAAAGCTTTGTCCAAAAAAGACTGGTGTCTTACAAATGAAAAATTGATTTGGTAGGTTTCTTAGCACACACAAATCTGATGTTGTTTTCCTTTCAATATATCGTGAATGAATCATCTGTTTTTCTATCCCTGCTACTCTATTACTTTTCACTCAGACTTTTTATCGTACTCTGCCACTACTTCTTAAAAGTCCAAGGCTCATTTATCTGTGCTGCTTAAAATCATTCAGCAGTGTCTTGGTGATTATAGAGTAAAACCTAAGCTTATTTATATAACTTTCTTCTTCAGGTCTCTACCCCTCTAGCATGATCGCCTACTACTTACATAGGCATATTTTACATTCCAACAAAATCAAACTGCTAGTAGATCTTCAAATCTATTTATTTTATCTATTTTAATCTTGTACTTTTGACTGAGCTGCCTCTCTGTGCCCAGATACTCTTTCTTGCACTCCTCTTTGTTTTATGTTAATTATATTGTGCCATTAGACAACGAGGCCCCTCACAATTACCACCACTTTTTTTCCTGTCAAATATGCCATTGCCAGCACATTTTTCTCAAGCTATTTTTCAGGAGAACATCCAGGGTCTAGCGGTATTGACATGTGAGGGAAGTTTTAAGTGTCTGCAAATAATATTGAGTGCTTTGTGGTAAAGAAAATTAAGTTGATTTGAACCTCTTTGATGAGAAGGTAAAAATTTTTAAAGCATTGGGAATGAAGGCAGCTTAGAAATTTTGTGATTTTTTTTTTTTTTTTTGTATCTTCATTTTCTTTCCTTTGTACATGTTCTTTCCGACCTTTTCTCCCTGAGTAAAGGTAACTTTCACTTTGTATGTTAACTGTGCCTTTTTAATGGTTCTTTTTCTGTTATCTGAATCCTGCTTTAATGAATGTATTAAAGTGTATTTAAATGAGTATTTGAGGCAGTCAGGAAGTTGGTTAACCAAACAAAAAATTAAGAAAAGGACTGGTTAATAAAAGGATTCACTCCAAAAATGGAACCTGCAGGAACTAACCATGTGGACAAATGAAAAATGCCTTTTGTCTACAAATCGCAGTGATCCTACATAAACATGGAGGTCTCTGTCTGACTTAGGACAGCTGGCTAAGTCAGATCGTTCCCCTCCATACAACTTTTAGGTTACAGCACTCTGTAACCTGTTTTCCTGGTCATTTTATTTAATATCTGTTGATTAAGGTTATTAATTTACAGCCAAGTGAAGTTACTTCTATATCCACCTTAACTGGTTTTTGAGATAACACATTTTTTTTTTAAATATAGGCATTTATTATTTGATTGATTGACTAAGGATCTTACAGCCAGGAAGTACAATAGAATGAATATAGAAATACTGTTTTTCTGAGGAGTTATACAGGCTTAGCCAGTTAGAAATATCTGTAAAAGCCAATATTCTACATATGAAAGAGCTCCTCAGAAATAGCTTCCATGAAGTTTTTCTCAGAAAGAATTGATATGTCATTAAATAATTTTTCCAGGATACAGTTTACGTAATCTTTGATGTTTGTAACCACTTTTATGTTTGACTATTTCTAAGGAAAAACTAAGTATTAACTTCTTAATTAATGTGAAATCTCAGTATTTCATGGCATGCATTCTGGTGTAAGTTGAGGCTGGGAAGGATAGGAAAGGGAGCTGCATTGACATTTCCTTTGTACTGAGGTGCAATACACAGCATCATAATATACTATAAGCATTTATTATAAATAATTGTGTTAGGATCCTTGTTTGCTGTCCTGAAATCCCCCTATTTCTTACTCTGTGCAGTTATTAAAACAGACAGTTGTTGAATAAGTAGCCTAATTTTTTTCAGTCTTTAGTCTGCTCTGGATTTTTTTTCAATGAACATTTTAAGATTTTTTTTCTTCTTTATATTATTTTTGCTCTGTTTCTTTGCATGATAAATTCAGGTCTAGATTCAAGATGCTTCATAAAATGACCTCTAACTTAAAATCATGAACATATATATTATTTAGGTCTAATTCAAAAGGGAAAAGAATGTCTTATGCCTGAATCTATTTCAACGTATGTTTAGAAATATATTTGAGAGGTTTCCACACCATTTATAATCATTTTCTAGGATGTCTCAAAGTCAAGAAACACAAAATGTTCTTTGAAGTCTACTTACTAGCCATGCTAATCCATTTTTTTGCCCATTTAACTACATGTACGTACTCATCGTTTTCTGCCAAGTTTTATATGCCTCTTAAAACTCTCTCCTGCACAAACTCCAGTAAATCTAGTAGATGACAGCTGGTTTCTATTCAAACCAAGTAATGTGGAATATAGGGATCAAGTGATCCTCATGTATAAAAAAAAATCAAAGCTGATGATGTTAATCAGAGGTGAACAGTATTTGAATGTAGAGTATTTTGTAAACATCCTTCATTGCTATTTCAGGTTTTGTGGAAGTTTAGACTTTGCGTTATATACATTTCAGTGTGTGTGTGTGTCCATTTTCCCAGAGAGTGGCATGTTTTACTTGTTTGGCAGAGACAGATTCCAGTGGTAAAACTTAGTAGGCTGATGCTTTGTGTTTGTCTTTATGATCACAATAGGTTCTGCTACCTTTAGATAAGATTTGAATTTCATATGCACTCATGCCTTCTTTTTGTCTGATTAATTCTACTGACTCTTAACCTAGCCAAAACATATAGGAAAATTTCTAGCACCTAAAGCAGCATAAAAAATACCTGTTTATCTTGTCTTAAAATGGTTATAAAAGCTTTTCAATATGGAATGTGTCCATTATTCATTCAGAAAAAAAAATTGTATAAAATTTAAGAATACCGGACTTGAAAATATAATAATCCAGCAAATCTAGAGGTCCTTTTTAAGTAGCAACATAATTTCCTCCTAATAGGTAAATTAGTTATAAGAGGAGGTATTTGTTTGAACAAATCAGGAAAAATTGATGTGTGATGAAAATAATAGATTTTATTAAAATAATAGAGTATTAATAATCATTGAATATGATATCATTCTGTTGATAATAATCTTTATATTTTAGGATTAGAAAGGGATGCAGTATCATCCTAAGCAAGGATACCAGTGGGAAGAAAGAGAGTCTCTGGGTTTAAATGGATAATCTTAAATGTGTTAATTTGTGATGAAGATACTCCCATCTCCAGATCTTATTTTGGGATGGAAGGTCGAGATAGTGGCCTGGACAGCTTTGTATACCCACTGTAGAGCACTCCCTTACAATTTAGTTTTGTGGTCAAGCCTGTTCTTCAGTGATATCACTGGAAATATTAATTACTTGGATTTATGTAAAAGACTAAAAATCTGCATATAATAAACTTTTAGGAATTTAGGTAAATAACATTTGAAATGTAATATCTATAATGTTTGAGAGCTGAGTTTCTCCCATACATTTCAAACGCTCGCCTAAAACCCCTTCTTCATTCTGATTTTATAAATTCAGGTTAGTACCAGGTGTGGGGTAAACTTACTGGATCAGTAGGCTACAAGACTGTAATGATTCAGTCTTCACAAGTTCTTTCTCGATTCTGCTATTCCATAGTGATGTGTATGTCTTTGGGCAGTTGTTAACTCCCGATAGACCATGTTTTTTCTTTGTAAACTGAGGATAAAGGTAGTATCTTCCTTAGTTGATCACTATATGCAGATCAAATTAAATAATTCTTAGCACTCTAATAAAATTCTTAACATTCTAACTTCCTGTAAATGAATAACAAACAAATGTGATGATAGAACTGTTCTTTAAAACATTTCTGTAATATATAGTAAAATGAGAATCTTATCTGTATGACCACAAAGTTCATTTGTCATCTGTCTTGCACAAACAATTCAAACATCTAGTTAACTCAGCCTACGAGCCTTTATAGAATACAGAAAAGGCTAACTGCAACCTTTTAAAGAGCAGAACCTCTTTTATTGATAGATTGTGGTTTGTGTTTATTTATTTACATATATTTTTAGCAACTCAATTCTGAAAAAATATATGCTGAAAGAAAGGTCAGGGACAAAAAAGAAACTGTTGGACTTAAAATGGCATTTATTTAAAAACCTTCCAAGACCACTTTGGTACAAATGTTTTGAGTATCTTTGTGTGGACTTTCACATGCTGCCCATGTGCAGCATAGATTTATGTCTGTATTAAGGTAAATGAACACTCTGGTCAAATTGGATGACTTCAGATGAATCAAATCCAGTAAAATGTGAAATGTATGTAACTTCATAATCTAAAACAATAGAACCTTGATAAAATAGATGATTTGTGCTATGGTTTTAATAAAAGAATGATTCTATGTGTTGAACCACTATGACTCAATAAGATAAAGGGACAAGTTGTTAGTACTTTGAGGATTTTCTCTTTAGTGTTTAAATCTGAAGATACCATGGGATACTTTGGGATGGTTTGAAGGAAAAGGAAAGCTAGAGAAATTGAACAGTTGAATAGTATCACTTAACAGAGCGTTAATGGAAGATAATTGTTAAGAATCTCTCCCTGGTGGTGCAGTGGTTGAGTGTTGGGTTGCAAGGCTGCCCGCAGTCTCTGTAGTGCCGGTTCATTCCCCGGCCGCTGGCGAGGGTCCCACCAAAAAAAAAAAAAAGAATCTCTGCATACATATTCTCAGTCTCATCTCAAGGGTGGGAAGAGGCTATTCTTACGGAAACTCTAGATCATGCATAAACAAAAGCTGAAAGGGCAGATTGACTTGAAAGTGTCTGTAACTTCAGTATCCTGAGTGAAAATCAGATTTGACTATATACAGAATCCATGGACTCCTCTGTGAGAAGAAAAAACATTTAGTTTTCAGGATACAATTTGACTACAAATGTTACCATCCTTCCATCTCACCCTGAAGAAAGAAAGAAATTAAGGGAAAGCTCCTACATTTATGTTTATATGATCTTGGTATGAAAAGAGCAAAAGTAAGAATGATCTTCTATTTACAATGATACTGCAATCATTCCAAATTTACACTCTTTTCAGCAATAAAAAAACAAGATATCTGGGTTTATAAAAAGGAGAATTCTAAATATCACAAGAGACTTCCACGGAGACAGTATTAAGGGATTAATTATGTAGATTGTTAGTTGTGTTCTTTGAAGACTAGCTACAGCAAATTTTTAATGGTTCTTTACTTAAGGAAGAACATTGAACTTAGCTGTCTTCTCATAGGTCATTGTATTTGCAGATACTATATATTTACGTAGTGATTTATATACAGGCTTAGGGCCAAGCATGCCATATGCTTACTGGATCACTATTCTGCAAACCAGCAATTGTATCCAGAAAACAGTAATATCCATAAATGATGAAAATTTAATCTGTACCTTTCCAGTTCTTCTTTTATTTATTTTGCATTATTCCTTTGAGCACTTCTAGTACAATGTTGAGAAGAAATAATGATGTCTGATATCCCTGTATATCACCAAAGAGAAAAATTTTAAATGTTACCGTTTTGTTGATGCCTGTCTACTGTAAGGTTTTTATAGATACCCTTACAAGGAAGTTTCAATTTCAGTTTGCTGAGATTTCTTAACATAGATGAATGCTGAAGTATTTTATAGCTTTCTTTACCCCTATTGAAAATCATGTTATTTCTCTTTTTAATGTTGGTGTGATAGGTAACATTTTTTCCTAATGTTAAACAATCTTTCATCATTGAATACACCCAGGTTTGTCAATATATATCATGTTTATATATTGCTGTGATTGACTTGCTATTATTTTGTTTAGGTTTTTAAATTTTATTTTCATAAATGACATTTGCCTGTAATCTCTTATTTCTTATATTGTCCTTGCCACATTTTGATTTCATAGTTGTATTAGTTTCATAAGACAAGTTTAGGAGTGCTTCTTTCATTTTATATTCCCCATTCAGTTGCACCTCCCTTATTTTGACCCCAATCCTTCCTTTCCCTACCCCTCCCCCCAAAGTGTGTCTCTGGTTTATAGTTGTTTGTTGATTTTGATTTTTTCTTTCTTATAGTTATTCTTTTTCCTTGTCCCTTATTTAGGTTTTCTAGATTCCTGCTATGAGTGAGACCATCCAGTATTTTCCTTTTTCTTTCTGGCTTATTTCGCTGAGCATGATCCCTTCCAGCTCCATCCATGTTGCTGCAAATTGCATGTGTTTATCTTTTTTGATTGCCGAGTAATATTCCATGGGGTATATGTACCACATCTTCTTGATCCAGTCATCTATTTTTGGGCATTTGGGTAGTTTCCAAAGTTTAGCTGTTGTAAATAGTGCTGCTATAAACATAGGGGTGCAGGTGCCCTTTGGAATTGTTTCTGTGTCCTTTGGGTAAATACCTAGGAGTGGAATTGCTGGATCATATGGAAGCTCTATCTTTAGTAGGTTGAGGAATCTCCACACAGCTCTCCATAGTGGTTGGACCAGTTTGCACTCCCACCAGCAGTGCAGTAGAGTTCCTTTTTCTCCACATCCTTGCCAACATTTGTTGTTGCTAATTTTTTGATATGTGCCATTCTCTCTGGTGTAAGATGGTATCTCATTGTAGTTTTGATTTGCATTTCCCTGATTACAAGTGATGTTGAATTTCTATAAAAAAATTTTGTGTAAACTTGCAATTATTCCTTTCTTGAATATTCACTTGTAAACTTACAGGTAAAGTCGTGTAAGTCTGAGCTAGAAACAAGTTCCTACAGCTGATTAATTTTTTTTAATACATGTAGGATTGCTTATGTTTTATATTTCTTTTTTGGTTTGGTAAATTTTTATAGGAATTTTTGTACTTGATTTAAATATTCATATTTATTGACATAAAATCTTTATTTACATTTTCTTCTACAAAATACCATTCTCATTGTAAAATAAGGATAACTTGGTATAATGCTTAAGATTTAGAAGAAGCTAGAAAAGGGGTATATTCCTGATTTTGCTTAATATACTGTATCTTCTGGTTAAAAATAAAAAGTCCTTTGTCATCTTGAATACTAAAACTTACCCATGAAACCATCCTTACTTTGTGACCGTCTCTGGTGTATGAACATGGTTTATCTGTCAGTGTATTTAGTTGCCCTTTAATATCTCTCAGCATTGTTTTATCATTTTCAATGTATAGTCTTTATTTTAGGTTTGTACCTAAGAGGATCTTTTTTTTTCCTTAAGGGGATCATATTTTTGATGCCATTATAAATAGTATTGTAAAAAATTCCTTTTGCTAATTATTTATTGCTGCTACTTTATAGCAACAAATACGCTATTGTGTAATTACCTTGTATCTGACAACCTTGCTACATCATTTTGTTAGTTCTGGCAGTTTTTCTAAGACTTGTTAAGATTTCTATGTAAGCAATCAGGTCATTTACAAATAAAGACAGTTTAAAAGTTTATTACCAATCTGTATGCTTTGTCTTTCCTTTGCCTAAATACAGTAACCCAATAAACCTCTAAGACAGTGTTTTAAATAAAAGTTGTGAGAGTGGTATCTCCCCTTGCTTCTAGTTTGAGAAAATATTAAGTATGATGTTAGCTGTAAATTTTTCATAGTTACTCTTTATTAACTTGAGGAAGTTCTTTTCTGTTAGTTTGCTGAAAGTTTTTATTATGAATAATGTTGAATTCTGTTAAATGCATTTTGGGGGTAAATTGTGATTGCATGTTTTTTCTCTTCTAGTCTATTAAAATGGTGAATTTCATTCACTGATTTTTTTTTTAATGGAATATATGGATGAATTCCACTTAGAAACTATTTATTATTATTTTTTGCATATTCGTGAATTCTATTTACTGGTACTTTGTTAAGGATTTTTACATTTATTTATAAAAGCAATTTCCCTGTAATTTTAAAAATAATGTCTTTCTCTGGCTTTAACTCATAAACTGAGTTTGGAAATATTTATTGCTTCCTCCTCTGTTTTCCTTTTTTTTCATTAGTGATATTTGGGGACTTGCATCATTCATAGACTTTATTTTCTTTATTACCTGTCACCATTATTGCAATATGGTTGTTTATTTGTGTTTGTTTTCTGACTATTTTAATATATGCAGGATGTCTGGTGTTACCATCTCAAATTTAGATATTGTTAATATTTTCTCCTTTTGTAGAGATTCGTCAGTTTTTATATTTCTTTCCATAGAAATAGATTTTGGTTTTAATTCTTATTTGTTTATTTTAATTGATTTCTGTTCTTTCTTGCTACCATTTTGTACTTTTGTTGTGTGTAAGTTGTTTTTCCCTAGTTTCTTAAACTGTAAGATTCATTGATGTTAAACTTTTCTGCTTTTCTACTGTAAGCATTTAGGGATATGATTTTCTATCTAAGCACTGTTGTTATATTACATAAATTTTGATATCTTTTATTTCATTATAGCTTCTGATTTCCCTGTAAGTTCTTCTTTGAGCCCTGGGTTGAGTGCTTTTAATTTTCAAACATTTGGAAATTAGTCCAGATATCATTTTGTTTCTGTTTTCTATTTTAGTTCTGTTTGGTCTGAGAACATACTTGTGCAATTTCAGTCTTTAAAATTTACTGAGTTTTTTTGTCTGTCATGGTGAGTTGTTCTCATGCACTTGGAGAGTACATATTTTTGCCATTTAAGTGAGATCTGTAAATATTAATTAGCTTTATTTGTTTTTGATGGTATTATTCAAGTCCTTTATCTTTATTGAGTTTTCTGTCTACTTCTTCTTTAGATTATTTACTAAAGAGTATTAAAATCTCCAAACAAGTATGGACTTAACCTGTTATTCCATTCAGTTTTTGCTTTGTGTATTTTGAAGCTCTGTTTAGATATATATGCCCTTTAGCTACCTTTTTTTTTTTTTAATTTTTTAGACAAATTTTATTTTTATATTCCCCATACAATTGCAATCCCCTTATTTTGACCCCAATCCCTCCCCTCCCCACCCCTCACCCCCCAATAGAGTGTCTCTTGTTCATAGTTGTTTGTTGATTTTGATATTTTCTTTCTTATAGTTATTCTTTTTCCTTGTCCCTTATTTAAGTTTTCTAGATTCCTGCTATGAGTGAGACCATCTGGTATTTTTCTTTTTCTTTCTGGCTTATTTCGCTGAGCATGATCCCTTCCAGCGCCATCCATGTTGCTGCAAATTGCATGTGTTTATCTTTTTTGAATGCTGAGTAATATTCCATGGTGTATATGTATCACATCTTCTTGATCCAGTCATCTATTTTTGGGCATTTGGGTTGTTTCCAAAGCTTAGCTATTGTAAACAGTGCTGCTATAAACATAGGGGTGCAGGTGCCCTTTGGAATTAATGTTTCTGTGTCCTTTGGGTAAATACCTAGGAGTGGAATTGCTGGATCAGATGGAAGCTCTATGTTTAGTAGGTCCAGAAATCTCCACACAGCTCTCCATAGTGGTTGGACCAGTTTGCACTCCCACCAACAGTGCAGAAGAGTTCCTTTTTCTCCACACCCTCGCCAACATTTGTTGTTGCTAGTTTTTTTAATATGTGCCATTCTCACTAGTGTAAGATGGTATCTCATGGTCGTTTTGATTTGCATTTCCCTGATTACAAGTGATATTGAACATTTTTTCATATGCCTGTTGGCCATTTGCATTTCCTCTCCAGAGAAGTTTCTTTTTAGCTCTTCTGCCCATTTTTTGACTGGATTATTTTCTTTGTTTGTGCTGAGTCTCATCAGCTCTTTGCAGATTTTTGTGATCAGTCCTTTATCATTAGTGTTGTGTGCAAAAATGTTCTCCAGTCAGTGGGTTTCTCTTTGTTTTTGTTATTGTCTCTTTTGCTGTGCAGAAGCTCTTTAATTTGATGTAGTCCCAGCTGTTTATCTTTGCCTTCACTATCACTGCTTTGGGTGATGTGTCTGTAAAGATGTCTTTGATATGCAAATCATGTAGTGTTTCGCCTATATTTCCTTCTATGTATTTTATGGTTTCAGGTCTTATGTCTAGTTCTTTAATCCATTTTGAGTTGATTTTTGTGTATGGTGTGAGGTAGTGGTCAAGCTTCATTCTTTTGCATGTAGCGACCCAGTTTTCCCAGCACCATTTATTGAACAAACTTTCTTTGCTCCAATGCATAGTCTTTGCTCCTTTGTCAAAGATTAGTTGATCATAAATTTGTGGGTTTATTTCTGGATTTTCTATTCAATTCCATTGGTCTGTATGTCTGTTCTTGTTCCAATACCATGCAGTTTTGATGATTATGGCTTTGTAGTATAGTTTGAGGTCTGGGAGTGTGATGCCTCCATTCCCTTCTTTTTTTTTTCAGGAGAGCTTTGGTTATTCAGGGTTTTTTTGTGATTCCATATGAATTTCATCAATAATTGTTCTATTTCTTTGAAGAATGACATTGAAATTTTGATTGGAATAGCATTGAATCTGTATATTGCTTTTGGTAGGATGGCCATTTTAATAATGTTTATTCTTCCAATCCATGAGCAGGGGATGTCTTTCTATTTCTTTGTGTCTTCTTCTATTTCTTTTAACAGTGTTTTATAGTTTTCTTTGTATAGGTCCTTTACCTCTTTTGTTAGATTTATTCCCAACTATTTGATTTTTTTTGTTTCGATAATAAAAGGGATGGTTTTTTTGAGTCTTCTTCAGGTTTATTGTTTGTGTATAGGAAGGCTACTGACTTTTGCGTGTTGATTTTGTATCCTGCCACTTTACTGAACTGATTGATGAGTTGAATTAGTTTTTCTGTGGAGTTTTTGGGGTTCTCTATGTATATTATCATATCATCTGCAAATAGTGATAGTTTGACTTCTTCTTTTCCTATTTGGATTCCTTGTATGTCTTTCTCTTGTCTTATTGCTCTGGCTAGGACTTCCAGTATTATATTGAAAAGCAGTGGTGAGAGTGGACATCCTTGTCTTGTTCCAGATCTTAATGGAAATGCTTTCAACTTTTCACCATTGAGAATGATACTGGCTGTTGGCTTGTCATAAATGGCCTTTATGATGTTGAGGTATGTTCCTTGTATCCCAAGAATTTCAAGGGCTTTTATCATGAATGGGTGTTGCACTTTGTGGAAAGCTTTCTCAGCATCTACTGATATTATCATATGGTTTTTATATTTCTTTTTGTTGATGTGTTGGATAACGTTGATTGATTTTCGGATGTTGAACCATCCTTGTGTCCCTGGCATGAATCCTACTTGGTCGTGGTGAATTATCTTATGGATACATTGTTGGATTCTGATAGCTAAAATTTTATTGAGGATTTTTGCATCAGTGTTCATTAGGGAGATTGGCCTGTAGTTTTCCTTTTTTGTGTTGTCCTTGTTCAGTTTTGGTAATAGTGTAATGTTGGCTTCATAGAACGTGTTTGGTATTGTCCCTTCCTTCTCAATTTTTTGGAAGAGTTTGTGAAGGATAGGCAGTAATTCGTCTCTGAATGTTTGGTAGAGTTCATTTGTAAATCCATCAGGTCCTGGGCTTTTGTTTTTGGGGAGGTTTTTGATTACCATTTCAATTTTGCTGCTTGTAATTGGTCTGTTTAGGTGTTCTACTTCTTCTTTATCTAGCTTTGGGTGATTGTAAAGTTGTAGGAATTTGTCCATCTCCTCTAGTTTGTTGAACTTGTTTCCATATAACTGTTCATAGTAGTTACGGATTATTCTTTTGATTTCTGCTGTGTCTGTTGTGATTTCTCCTCTTTCATTTATGATCCTGTTTATTTGTGCTTTTTCCCTTTTTTCCTTTGTGAGCCTGGCTAGGGGTTTGTCTATTTTATTGATTTTTTTCGAAGACCAGCTCTTGGTTTCATTGATCTTTAGGATTGTTTTTTTAGTTTCGATTTCATTTATTTCTGCTTTGGTTTTTATTATTTCTTTTGTTCTACTGGTTTTGGGGTTTTTTTGTTGTTGTTTTTCTAGATCTTTGAGCTTCGAGATTAGGTTGTTTCTTTGAGTTCTTTCTTGTTTCTTGATGTGAGCCTCTATTGCTATATATTTTCCTCTTATTACTGCTTTTGCTGCATCCCATACATTTAGGAAATTGTTGTCCTCATTGTCATTCAATTCAAAGAATTTTTTAATTTCTTCTTTGATCTCTTCATTAGTCCAGTGGTCTTCCAGTAATGTGGTTTTCAATCTCCAAGAGGTAGGAGAGTTCCTTGCCTTCTTTTTATAGTTTATTTCTAGTTTGATGCCTTCATGGTCAGAAAAGATGGTTGGTATGATTTCAATCTTGGTGTATCTGTTGATGTTTGTCTTGTGTCCCAGTATGTGATCCATCCTGGAGAATGATCCGTGTGCGCGTGAGAAAAATGTGTAGCTACCTTTTTTTAAAAAAGATTGATTTATTTATTTATACAAGAACCAGGGTACAGTCCAGATGCACGGGAGGATGAAAGGATTCACCAGAGACAGAGCAGGGAACAGAACAGGCAGACTGACTGAAACACACTGCTGAGGGGAGCTGCTGGCGTGACGGAGAGGTCTGATGTGCCATGTAGGACCCTCGCCAGCCAGCCGTCATTGAACCGGTACTGCAGAGACTGCGGACAGCTTCACAGCACTGCACTGAACCACCTGTGCCACCAGGGATTGACCCTTATTTAATTGCATTTGTCCCCCTTTAATCCTATTCATATTCTTGTCCTGAAATCTGTTTTTTCTGCTATTAGTGAAGCCATTCCAGGTTGTTATGATCAATGCTTGCATGTTGCATGGTATATCTTTTCCTCTCCTTTTACTTATATCTTTCTTTCTTCCTTTCCTCCCCCTCTCCTCCCTCCCTCTCCCCTCCCCTCCCCTTCCCCTCCCTTTCCCTTTCCTTTCCCCTTTTCCTTTCCCCTTTCCTTCCCCTTTCCTCCCTCTTCTCTCCTCCCCCTCTCCTCTCCTCTCCTCTCCTCTCCTCTCCTCTCCTCTCCTCTCCTCTCCTCTTCCTCTCCTCTCCTCTTCCCTCCTTCCTCTCCTCCTCCCCTCCCCTCCCCTCCCCTCCCCTCCCCTCCCCTCCCTCCCCTCCCCTCCTCCCCTCCCTCTCCTCTCCCTCCCCTCCCCTCCTCCCTCTCCCTCCCCTCCCCTCCTCCCTCCCCTTTCCCCTTTCCCTTTTCCCCTTTCCTTTCCCCTCCCCTTTCCTTTCCCCTTCCCTTTCCTTTCCCTCTTTTCTTTCTTCATACAAGAGCTGGGGTACAGGCCAGAGATGAGGGGGTGGTGAGAGGATTCACCAGAGACAGAGTGGGGAGCAGAACAGGCAGACTGACAAACACACTGCTGAGGGGAGCAGCAGGCGAGACTAGAGAGGTCTGCTTCGCCATGTGGGTTTCTCTCTGGCTGGCCAGAGATCAAACTCATGCTGCAGAGGCTGCGGATTGCTTCATAGTGCAGTGCTTAACCACTTGCGCCACCAGGGAAGCCTTTATTTGTATATTTAATATGTGCGTCTTATGGACAGCATAAGGATAGTTGCCTTGTTATTTTATCGGTCTTTTATATCTCTATCTCATATTTTTAATCTTATAACATTTGCCTAACTGTAATATTTAGACCTTTACATTTTTTAATCATTTTGGTCAGGTATTTTTCCATTATCTTGCTATTTTCTATTTGTTCTTCTAGATTCTCATGTTTCTCATTTTCTTTCTTTTATTATTGAGTATTCTGGTAATTCATTTATGTCTCCTTTACTAGCATAGTAGCTATACTATTTCTTTTACTTTTCTAGTGGTTTCAATAAGGTTTCTAAAATGTTTAACATCACAGTCTGTCTTCAGATTATACTACTTTATATTTTGTGAAGAACCTTTCAACAGTGTACTTCTGTATTTTCATTCTGTGTGTTTTTGCTGTCATATATGTTACTTCTGTTTATATTATAATAATCACAATATATTGTGGGTTTTTTTGGTTTTTTTTTTTTGTTTTTTTTTTTTTTTTTTTTTTTTTTTGCTTTGAATAGACAATTATTCTTTTTTTGCTTTGAATAGATAGTTATCTGTTAAGCAAATTAAAAGACAGGGCCTCCCTGGTGGTGGTGCAGGGGTTAAAGTCTCAGCACTGTCAAGCTCTTGCCAGCCACTGTGGCATGAGCTGGATCCCTGACCAGGGAGCTAACCTACATGGCGAAGTAGACCTCTCCTGTCTCTCCTACTATTCCCCTCAGCAGTGTATTTCAGTAGATCTGCCTGTTTTGCTCCCCATTCTGTCTCTGATGAATCCTCTCACCCCTCCCCACCTCTGGCCTATACCCTGGTTCTTGTGTGCATAAATAAATAAAAACTTTTTTAAAAATTAAAAAACAGGACCTCCCTGGTAGCACTTTAACCCTCCCTGGGGTTAAAGACAGCACTGTCAAGCTATTGGCAGCCACTACAGCATGAGTTCATTCCCTGGCTGGCCAGGGAACAACCCACATGACACAGTAGACCTCTCCTGTCTCGCCCACTGCTCCCTTCAGCAGTGTATTTCAGTAGATCTGCTTGTTCTGCTCCCCACTGTCTCTGGTGAATACTCTCACCCGCCACACCTATGGCCTGTACCCCAGTTCTTATATACATAAATCTTTAAAAAACATTAAAAAACAAGAAAGCAAGTAACTTTTATATTTATCCACATATTTGCTCATTTCCAGCACTCTTCATTCTTTTGTTGAGATCTGAGTTTTCATATGGCATAAAAACTTCAATTTCCTACAGCATAGATCTACTGCTATCTCAGCTTTAGTTTGTCTGAAAATATGTTTTTGAATATTATTTCTAGTTTGGCAATTTTCTTTCATCATCTTAAAAATATTGTCTTGACTTGCATTGCTACTGAATACAAATTGGTAGTCTTGTTTTCTCTGTATGTAATGGGTCTTTTTACCTCCGGCAGTTTTCAAGATTTATCTTTTTTACTCATTTTTAGCCACTTACAATGTGCCTTTATATGTAATATTTTGCTTTATTTTGCTTGAATGTTGAGCTTCTTAGATTTCTGGGCTCATGGTTTTCAAATTTAGAAAAATTTTGACCATATACCTTCATAAACTTTTTCTCCCCCCCCCCTTTTTTTTTTGGCATTCTAGTTACACATTTATTTGAGTGTATATTGTCCTATTGGTCACTAAAATGCTAATTTTTTTTCTTCCCAGCTTTTTCTCCCTCTTCTTCAGTTTGGATTCTTCTCTTCTGTTTTGTCAATTTCATGGTATTTTATTCTCTATTTTTTCATCTGTTGTCATGCCCACCTATGAATTCTTCATTTTAGATACTGTACTTTTCAGGTGGAGGAATTTCATGAGTTTTTGTAATTCTCTTTCATTTCTTTTCTCATTAAGCTCATTGTTTTCTTTAAATACTTGAATGTAATTATACATGCTTTAAATTTACTACTTCCATTGTCTTTATCATTTCTGGATCTTTTTCTGTTCATTGATTCTCCACCACTTTCACCCCTTCACCCCTAGTTATTGGCTATGCTTTTTGCCTCTTGAATACTGTACATTGTCAGTGCTTCATTGTTGGATGTCTAGAATTTGGTAAGTTCTTAAAAGAATATTAAAGTTTGTTTTGACAGGAAGTTAAGTTTAAGAGATAAACTTGATTCTTTTGACTTGTTTTTAAACTTTATTAGGAAAAGTCTAAAGAAGTAGTTAGCAGACTTTTTCTTAAATACATCTTTGCCTTTTTAAGTCTCACAGTTTCTGTTATAGTTGTTAGCTCTGCTTCTGTGATACAAGAGCAGCCACAGACAATGATAGTGGCCATACTCCAGCAGAACTGAAATACAGAATACAGGCAGTGGACTGAATTTGATCCATAGGCTTTGTTAGATGGTCCCTGGTCTAGAGAAACATTTACTTTGAGGTTAGTTTAGTCTTCTAACAAGGCAGGATCATTCTGGGAGCTCTTGCTGAATGCCCTTGGATATTCCAGTGAGGTTATTTTCACTCTGACTTGTCAAAAATCTGAACATCTCACCCTGTGTGGACTCTGGCATTTGATGTTGTATATTCTCAGTATTTGTATTTCCCCTGTTCATTGTTACTGGTTTTTTTATTCTAACATAAAATCATTGGTCCTTGTATAGATTCCTGGAACTTTACTTCTGTGTAGTTTTCTCCTTTGTGGTACTTGCCCCTAAAATTCCAGCTACCCTGTAGATACATAGAACTTGTGTCTTTGACTCCTCAACTTAGTGAGTCTGCTGTCACCTACTTTATTAGATTCTCCTATGCTCGATTTGGATTCCCCTTCCTTGCTATGTGGTCCAGAAATTACTTATAAGCAGAAAGCCAGGGCAATGATAAGACTCACTGTTTCTGTTGTCATAGGGATCCCAGTTGTACAAAGCCTATCGTCCAGTGTTATATATTTGTTCATTTTTTCTAGTATATGGTAGGAGAGCAGATATTCCATTTACTATCATGGCCAGAAATGGAAATGTTTGGTTTTTACAGATTTATATCTATAGTAAAATTAATTCATGTTAAAATCAATTATATCTATTTCTAGGAATAAATTCTCCAATTGCAAACTAAGTGAATAATTCTCAACTTGATAAGGATTTTAATGTGGTAGCTATAATGTTACTTTTCTAAACAAGCTAACAAAGAGAAAACTGTTCCAGTGGATGTTTTGTTTTAGTATAAAACTAGTGTAATATCACAGACTTTATAAACTAGTTTGTTGTATATCTTCTATTTTAATGAAAAACTTGGTAATTTTTCCATTGTCTTTTCTTAGTCTCTTCATATTAAAAAGAAAAAGTTGGTGTATTTTTAGCTTAACATTGAGGAAAGTTTTGTAGCAAAACTTCCAATTTGCAAGTAAAAGGGGGAAAATTATGAGAATTACTGACTGGCATTTTTATTTTATTTGGTAAATAAAAACATCCCTTGGAACCAGAACTTATTTACATTAGGGCTCTGGCAGTCTACAGCTACAGCTAAGAATTACCAGTCATTCAAGATGCAAACAAGAAATCATTTGAAACCTACAGTATTTGCCTTTATACTTACCATTTTTTACATACTTCTGTGCTGAAATAAAATACCTGGTTTTTAAAAGTGTATGGTCTTTGAGAAGTGGGCCATATTGGGACTTGTAATTATTTCATTTCACTGTTTATTTATTTGAATAGTTTGTTTCTAAGAGTTCTTTGGATACCATGTCACCTATGTTAGTTTCAAAAGAGATTTCAACTGGGCAGTCATTTCATGTGTTGACCTATTTGTAAATGAGATACAGTGAGTTCTCACTTAATATCAACAGGTTTGTAAACTCCAGGTTTAAGCAAAACAATGCAGTGAAGCCATTTTTACCATAAGTTAATTGATATAAAAATTAAACTCTTACAGCATATTTCTGGTCACAAGACATTACTAAATTTCTCAATAAAACCCATACCACTTCTAGTATTGAGCAATCTAGTATTTTCCAATCCACTTACTCCAACAATTAAGGGTCTTGGGTAGCCAGACCCCATTTGGGCAACTCAGGGTACAACGTAGGACCCACACCTGAACAGAAGCCCTTTCACTGCAGTGTGTACTCACACCCACATTCACTCAGCTGGGACATTTTAGATATACCAGTGAACCTAGCATGTGCATCTTTGGAATGTGGGAGAAAACTAGAATATACCAAGAAAATCCCTGCAGACATGGGGAGAATGTGCAGACAACACACAGACAGTGGCCCCAGCTTGGGTTCAGTTTTTTATTTCCTCATCAATATTATAGCAAAGCAACTTTAAACTAAGCAACATTATTCAAGGACCTGCTGTATTTGTCTTTCTGCATAGGTGAAGGCATTGACTCTGATACTATCAATATGTCATCACCTATTAGTGTCCAATAGTCCTGAGATTTCATAAATTCACTGTTCATTTTGAATGGTTATCAAATGCCTTCTTTCTTGGGTATAGTAATTGTACAGAATTTACACCCTTCTTTTGTGGTGATCTAACTAAGATTGTTATTTATATTGAGTCTAATCTTTCATGCTGTGTGATAATATGCTTTTCAAAGCTTTTCTTTCACCAAGAATTAGAAGTTTGAATTATATAATTTATAATCCCTGTAAGTGGCAGGATCCCCCTGCACCCAAGTGAATCTTTCCACCATGTTGCTATGTTGTCTTCCTTTGTGAAAAATGACAAACAATGTTGCAAAAGAGATAGAGGTATGAGAAACTTATCTAGGTGCTATAGCAGTAGTTTTCTTGAAGACTAGAGTCTTTCCCCAAACAGAAACTAAATTGATTGGTATATGTAGCTTCATTTCTGAATGGTGTTCATGAAAGTATCATTTCTGGGCCCTCTGGTAACAGTTGTGATAATCATACAATATAAGTTCTTGCTAGAAAGAAATTTATGTTACATGTAAATACAGTGCGTTTTTTTTGTTGTTGTTGTTTTCTGAGTAAGCATAGGTATTTTGCCCATGATCAGCTCTGAGTGAGTTGTTATATATCCCTTAAGGACTCCAAAAAATCACTCCAACCACTATCTGAATTCAGAGCACTGAAAAAGTAGGTAAATGCTTAATTTGGGGCCTCCCATATTTAAGTACTATGTCTGTGCACACTTCCCAGAAGTAACTCATAATTCCCCAAAGTGAATATTGGAAACTAATTCTAATGGTGAATGTTAACCATTTTACTGTTTTCAAGAATGCATGTGCTAATTTAAGGGGAAACCTCAGGAAAATATCATTGTAGGAAAGGAAAAGTGTTTCTTAGCCCTCTTTGGGTCCCTGGTTAGGTCTGAAAATTAAATAGACAGAGACAGATTAACAGGAAAAAAGCAAACAGGTTTATTTAATGTAGGTTTTATGTGAGATGGCAGCCTTATAGGAAATGAAAACCCAAAGAAGCAGATCCTGAGTATTTTATGCTAAGTTATAAAGAGCAGGGG
Organism: Talpa occidentalis; assembly: GCF_014898055.3. Classification (NCBI taxonomy): domain Eukaryota; kingdom Metazoa; phylum Chordata; class Mammalia; order Eulipotyphla; family Talpidae; genus Talpa; species Talpa occidentalis. The sequence goes on from NW_023601212.1 coordinate 58,276,267, forward strand.
AGTTCTGTAGAAATGTGATAGGTTGGGGATTGTTGTAAATTGGGAGAAACTTAAACAAAGCCTGTTTGGATTCTTCCTGACATCTCTTTGTCTTTGGACATAAAGATGCTCCTTTACTCAAGGCACTTCTCACATGAGGGTTTTATGACATATTTCAGGGAAAATGGGTGAGAGTATAAGAGGTCAGTGACCCTCCTGCTTCTGCTACTTTCTCAAACTTTTCTTTAGCTTAAAATACTAAATGTGCTAAAGTGCCATATTTTGGCATTGTGTGCCCTGAACCCCATCATCAGCAATTACTATGCCCATACCCAGAAAAAAAAAATAACATGTTTTTATTTCTTATGGATATAACTGTGACTACATCTACGGAGTATATTAATCCTATAAAAATTTTTGGAATAGTGGAAGAAATTTATTTTCTCTTAAATAAATTTTAAGAGTGGCAACAAAAAGAGCATTTTTCAAAAGTAACTTTATGAGTAATCATAGGGAGAATTTTAAAATAGAAAGAAGTAAGTTTGTAGAGCAGATTACTTGTATAAAAAAGAAACTAAAATTTAACTCAGATTGGCTGAGTATACAAATACACCTTTTTTTTTTTCTTTTTCTTAAATCACTTTGTCATGAAAACCTGTGGGATATTCAGGCAGACCTCTATTCTTCGTTGAGACTTCATCTGTCTCAGTGTCTCATAGCTGTTATTTGGGTTTGTTCATTCCTTTAGCCATGTGACTTCTGGGCAGTTTTGAGTCTGTTTACCTCCTTTGTGGCTGCCTACTTTGAAAAGCAAAATGACTTCTATATGCTTCCAAACTCCAAAGTCTGTTATACTCTGTTTCCAACAAGAGGCATGTTCTTCCTACTTAATGAGGTTCTTTCTGGTAAATTCAGTCTTGCCATTCCTTTTTCCACTCTTCTTACTTTCCAGAGAAATGACTTTTTCCTAAGGCCTAGATTATAAAAAAAAAAAAAATACTTTGACACATACATTCTATTTCAAGTAATCACCAAGGTCATTAAAAATGCATATGCTGAGTGATAGAACAATTAAAAAGAAAGATAGTCTTCCTTTTCCCTGATGAATATTTGCATTTTTTGTTTTCCTAATACCAAACAGCTATCCATAGAGATTTATGCCAAAGATATAGACAGTGTTTACATCAAATACTGGTATTTTATGGGAGAAAATGAATGAAGGGATAGTTTTCTGTGGAATGGCTTATGTAATTTGTTTCTTTTAAGTTAGTCTTATGTGTTTTATTTCGGTCTATTTCTTTTGGTTTTTCCTTCTAGTGGCAATCAATTTTTCTTTACAATTGAAAGTTTCCTACTCTGCTTCCAACTTTATTTTTTTATTAAAACTTAATCTTCAAACTATGAAATTTTATTTTTAAAACTCATAGTTAAGCACATTAAAGATGGTTCTCTACTTTAGATTCTTTTGGCGACCTAGGGTGAAGTGAAGAAAGGAGACAAGGAAACTATTCTTTTGGACTGCCCTCCAGGAAATCCTTCTCTATACTTTAAAAGTTCTTGTTCTTTTCTAGGAGTCCAATGTGCTGATTGCTGCTAACAGTCAGGGTACAATTAAGGTAAGTTATTTTATACATCTCCATTTTAAACTCAGATCCATTTTCAGACTGTTACAGACCATAAATATAAAATGGAATTATAGAGTTGTAGTTAAGCCTTAGAGATCATTCCAAATCATGGGTCTCAATATGCTTAGAAATGACTTTGATTGAAGGGGAATAGAATAGGTAGCTTGCAACTATGGAGAAGATGATAGTACTTATTATAGGTTATGTGAATGTTGAATGAATTGATAGGTTGATCAGAATGAAAAATAGATGAAAACTATTAAGCATTCACTGTGGTCCAAGCACTGTTTAGCTTCTATTATTCAGGACGACCACCCCACAGAGCATTTGGTCGACAAGGCCCAACATATAGCAGGAGATGCTTAGTTGGTCACCAGATAAAAAAATACTTTATTTTTCTCTTCCTCGTGTTTTTCTTCCTTCTTTTCCCTAACCAAGTAGGTTTTTCTCAGTTGTCAAGGGAAGAAAAAGTATTTTACCATTCATTTGAAAATTGACTATAAAAAAAATGGGCTCCATGATTTGGTGGTGAGCACTCTGGACTCTGAAAATTGACTATCCTATGGTCAAGCCATTCACGTAACCTGAAAACTTAAAATGTCCCTTGGTACAAATTATTGGTCACAAATCCATAATTTTCCACATAATTTTCTTAATATCTCAAGGAAGTGAAAAATAGCTAATTATCTAATTATGCCACTGGATATTTACCACTTGGGCATCATATGTTGAATAAATAAATCCTAAGCTAAGCAGTGAACTTTTTAAACAAAGCACCATTTTAGAGGAGGCTTTAAGTACATGGGTTTGATTAGCACTTATTTTGTGGGTACCAATTTTTTCCACATATTCTCTGCTCTAATGGAAATGTCAGGAAGTTGATTCTTTTAATATGAATCTGTTTCCCCTGCCACTTGACATTAATTTTGCCCTGGCTTCATGCCACCTATCCTGAGCAGAAAATTACCCAGCAGCCAAGAAAGCAAATCCAAACCTGACACACTGTCCTGCAGAGATGAAATGAGCAAATTCCAAGCTGAAGAATTGTGCTGTTAGGTGATCAAACTAATTTACATGTATACTCCTTTTTCTGTAGCTAGTTTCTCTGTTTGGTAAAGCTCACTTGAGTGCCAAGTGCCATGGACAACCTAAATGAAAGCCAGACTTTTGAAGTGATCATTGTATATTCAGGAAGCCTGAAGCAAAATGATAGATCTTGACTTTCTTTAGTCTCTCTTTGTCTTACTCTCATGGCAAGGCCTACATTGAAAAAGTTGGACCTTATTCAACAAGTTTGTTGCTCAAAGTACTTAGTACTTGGAGAATCTTAGTAACAAATCTAAGACTTTGTTCAACATTGACCTCTTATGTTAAGTAGTTTGCTTGCCAATTATAAAGGTAAAAACATTATTGAAAACAGATTTAAGTCAAGACTTAGAAGGGGAGAAGTTGTGCCTTTAAATCTTTGCCACCTGGAATTGCAGTTTCCACTTAACATTGTTCTTTTCGACAGTGTCTCATAATTGTCTTCTCATTTTATGTCCTTTCTTAACCATCTTTTTCTCTTTTTATAACTGATCAATGCTTCTTCTTTTTAGTTTTAGCAATATCACAAATTTCTTATAACAAGATACTGCTTTAATAACTAGCAAAATATTTTGATACCTGGTGACTAGGAAACAGTAGGAAAAGGCATGAGCCTATATATATGCCTTGATCAATAAAAACTTTATCACTGGAAGAAATAGGTTAGAGCCTTAAAAGGCAATCCTTAATGATTCTTCAAGAATACAGAATGATGTTCCAACATATATCCCAAAATGTTATACCCATGCTATGTTTCAGCTAATTCATTTATCCATATATTTTATGTAGTTACCTTGAAGATTCCCTAGTTAATTGTAGAGTTCATGGCAACTAGTGAGTTGGAAAAAAATAAAGAATTAATGTCTAATTCTTTCAAAATTCTTTGTCTAAAAGCAGTTGGGAAAAGTTTTCTCGATTTGGTTCTCCATTTACGATATACTAAAGGTCTGTGATCTTTTTTCTCCCTAATTAGGTGCTGGAGTTGGTATGAAGGGTTTACTCAAGTTTAATTATACTTGATCCTGCTGAAATACATCTGCAGCTGACAATGAGAGAAGACAGGAACTGTCATGTGATGTCTCTCCCCAAAGTCATGATGGGTTTTGGATTTGTTTTGAGCAATTTTTCTTTTCTTTTTTCCTCCTTTATGATCTTTGGGACATTGGAAAAACCTAGTGAACTCTCCACCATCAATGTAACTCTATGGACTTTGCTGCTGTTGGTGGTGTGGTTACCTAATTTTTGTGATAGGGAAGCATTCTTTTGAATAAAAATAAATAATAAAAAATAATAAAAGTTTATTGAGCCACAGTTGAGCTGGGAAAGTTTTTGTCGAATGTGGCAAAGGATCATCTTACCAAGAAATAGCCCAAATGAACTGTAGAGTAATGTACTAATGAATAATTTGTAAGGTTCATGTTTCCCAACACCTTTGGAATTACATATATCAACATAAAATATAGAGTATATGACTTACTTTCAGTGAATTTAATGTTTATAGGAGGTACGATCAATAGCTTTACCTTGTGAATTCTGTTCTTCATTCTCTGACTGGATCATCAGTAAGTACCAGACTCCTCAGTCCCTCTGAATCTGGCCAAGGACCAGAAATTTTGGACTGTTGAGACAACATTCAAACAGAAAGGAAATATTGGTTTGTTACAGCTACCTTTCTCTTTGCTTTTGAAATATCATATATACATGCTCTAAGCCCTAAATGTAGACAAACCAGTTCATTTTTTAAAATTACTGCTATCAGATATTCATGGATATTACTATCATTCTGGTATGAACAGTGATTTTTTAGCAGGGGTCGGCAAACTTTTTCTGTGAAGGACCAGGTAGTTAATATTTTAGGCTTTGCAGATCATTCTGTCTTTGCCTCAACTACTCAACTCTGCCATTGTAGCAGAGAAGCAGCCACAGACAGTAAGTGAATAAATGGGTGTAGGTATGAAGTAGACAGATGGTTAGATTTGACTTACACATCACAGTTTGCCAGTCCCTGACTTAAAGGAACTCTAGTTTCTTCCTGACTTAGGAAACACCATTACCTAAATTTCCAAGCCATGTATGTAATCTCTTAGGTTGTCTAGTTAATTTTATAAATTGTTTAGTTGTTTTGAATTGGTGAAAGATAAGTTAGTTAAAGTAGCAGGTCAAGCAAGCAAAAGTAATGTGAAGCTTTCTGTTTGAGCTATTTTACTGAACACTTTTTTAGATATAAACAATTTTATTTCATATTTTATAACAATAGACACTTGGAGGAGCATGGTGCAAATAAGAATATGAATGATAAGGTTGATCAAAATAGTTTGTGTCCACTCAAAATTATTGAGACCTACTACAAGTCCACATTTCATTATCTGAAACACTTGGGCCAAATGCAGTTTGGTTACTTAGACCTTTTTGTATTTAGAAAAGTAATAGAGTACTTATTAAGTAACTCTCCAGTAGAGTCTGGAGCAGTACTCCATAATCAAGTACATTAATATTTCTGCAACACAATGTATGAACATTTAAATTATATGGGATTAATAAAGACTAAAATTAGTCTTCTGTCAGTTCAGGTCAGTTTTTACTGACAAATGAATTTGCCTCAAACTCAGGTTTTTCAGTTTTCACAGGTTCAAAACTATTATATCTTCCTAACCTCTGGAGTTAAGAACCTGATAAACTTTTGGACTTAATTCCTTAAGGAAAGGTTGCTGTCATTCAAAATTTACACCTGTCATCAACCAGAGCAATGTTAGTTGGCCTTTGTTTCCAAAATTAATAAATAACTTTTTGCAAAGATGTAGGAAGAATATTGAAATATAGATTCTTCACTTAAAGAACTTCATTCCAGCAGAGAAATACAAGAGAATCATTAGAATGGGAAGCACAGTAATGCCTCTTTGACTGCATTTTAAATAGAAGCAGATTATTACAGTTTTTAATTTGATGTGACTTTGTTTTATTTCAAGTTGTCAATATTATGGGGTCATGTTAATTTCCATATATTTGAAAGGGTGTAATAAGGCACCTTTGCTTATCAAAGGGACTCAATTTTGTAATAAATTATTATTTTAAGAAGGCAGTGCTTTATTTAAATTTGTCTCCTATCTTTTTCACTTTTTTCTTCAGTATAGCAAGAAACCACTTTTTAAATTTGAGTTAGTCTTTGCAGAATGTCAACATCAAACTACTATCACTATTCCTTGGGAAAAATAACAATACATTTAAAGATAATTTGTTTCTTAACACAATGGAAATTTAACAACTCAAGAAAAATGTGGGTTTTCATGTTTCAATCTAATCTTTATTTCAGTGGATTTGTAGGGGTTTCTTAGACAAAGTTTGCCTTTGTACTCAGGCACACAACTCATGCAGAAGAAACAATAAAGATTAAAGAACTCTTTTAAAGAAGATTGAGCTACTAGACATCAGAAAATTCATGGAATTAAGCCACAACTTCAGAAAGATGAGTGTGTGGCTGGACCATTAGTAGGTAAGGAAGAGTATAGGCAGCATTTGGTGAGCTAGAGGATCCAGTAGGGTGAAGCTCTCTAGCACATGGTTGAGAATTTAAATGTTGTTATGAAAACAGTTGAAAGGGAATGGCATGATCTCATTTATGGTGAATGGGTAAGTGGGGGCAAGAATGCACTTAGGAAGGCAATTAGTCAAGAATTAATGGTGGTTTGGACTAGGGTAGTAGCATGATCCAACTTAAAAAGCCTAATTCAGCTTAGAATGGAGTTTACCTCTCTCTTATTCTAATATATCAGAAGATTCTTGGTTGATTTTTGAGATTATTTCCTTATAATAAATTGTGACAACTCAGCATATCAATTTTTTGGGTGTGTATGGAATCCTTAACCAGCTGAATTTCACTTGGGAACCTCAATACCATGTGCTGTTTTGGGACCACCACTTCTTTAGACCTAGAGGCTAACTAGCCTTTGTTCTAAATGTAAAGGTAATTGGTCATTGTACCTAATGTAATTATGCAAATGTAACTAGGATTAAGAGTCAGGAAAGGTCTATTTATGTAGAAATGAGTCCTTAGGAAGTAGTAATTTAGACCCTGGCCTATTGTGTTGTGATTGACCTTACTACAATAGTAGCATCTATAGTTCTTCCCAGAGCAGTTGGTTAACAGATCCTTGGTAACTTCTTGTTACTTGTAGTTAATATGTTAGCTCTCCTGAATTCTTGGACTAAAGAGAAAACAATGATCATTCCAGAAATATTTGGTGAGCGCCTGCATTTTGCAAATTGCTATGTATTACCTCCTAGGAATATAAAATAAATATACCTACCCTCAAGAAGCTAGCCATACAATAAGTAAACAGTGTATAAGTATCATAATGGGTGGTAAATTTTAAATTTATCATAGATAAATTGTAGATATACATAGGAAAAACATATAACCTATAGCGATATAAAATTAAAGATTGGGAGTAGGGGAAGCTACCAGGAATAAATCAGTGACCTGTCCCAGCTGCCATTTTTTTTAAAAATGTAAACATAGAGCTTAGGGGAGATTTAAGTTACATTCTCAGCGTTTTCACAGGGCTATTGTATGGTATTGCAAAAGATAGCAAAACTCCCTACTCCACATTAATCTCTAAATTTTGCTTGCAGAGAATAACACTCTCATCTCTGTTTCAAATAAGCTTATCTGTACAAAATCCATAGTCAGTTATTTGAGTGCCTGTAATTATTTGTTTCTTCTTTTTACCTGAGATAATTACAACTCAAAGAAAATCAAGAAATCTATTTGTATATGGTTTTAATTTGTTTTCACTTCACTGTGAGTCATACTTCCTTGCACAGTTTTAAAAGTGAACACCTTGTACCCTAATTCTGAAAGAGAGCTTGGGTTGGATAAAAATTCTCGCAAATTCTAAGTCATGAATTCTAAGTTAAAGTTCCCAAAGATGGATTTACCATCTTTACATCAAATATAATGTAAAACATTTGCTTTATTTCTGAAGGTGATTATATGAATTTACCTGCCTTAACTGCTTTTGTCCTACTGTCATTGCTAGTCTGAGACCAGAGGTTTAGGAGCCTTTTGGAAGAAAAAAAAAAATAGTCTTCAGGATTTTCAAGAGAAAGAAGGCAAACACAGGTAATTACTTATATATTCAAAATGTAAAGGTTCACCTTTTGTTTTATATCCCTGAAATAATGTTTTGTCTCAGAAACTTCATTTGTGAGTGAACTTCATGGGAATACCAGTCAAGTAATGACTCGGTTCACTCCCATGGTTGGTATCCTCAGCTGGCGGTCAATAGTGGAGATGGACTGTTGCTCAAAAGGGGTCAATAAGGGCCTCCCCGGTGGCACAGCGGTTGAGCGCTGGGTTACGAAGCTGCCCGCGGCCTCTGCGGCGCCGGTTCGATCCCCAGCTGCTCCCCGGCCACCTGAGGAGGGTCCCACATGGCGCGCAGACCTCTCCTGCCGCCCGCTGCTCCCCTCAGCAGTGTACTTCGGTCCTTCTGCCTGCTCTGCTCCCCGCTCTGGCTCTGGTGAATTCTCTCACCCTCCCGCGCTTCTGACTGCACCCAGTGCATGTGTAAACAGAACAAACAAACAAACAAAAACAAAGAAATAAACATGCCTCTATTAAAAAAAAAAAAAAAGGGGTCAATAAGGTTGTACAGTCACTGTGTGACTATCCATTAACAAAGTTCTGAGTGCCTGCTGTGAGGTCATCTCCTGTAGTCAAGCATCAGCAGACTTGCTGTAAAGAGCCAGATATTAAATACTTTAGGTTTTCTGGACCATACAATCTCTATCACAATACTTAAGCCCACTATTGTAGTATATGAAAGCAGTATTGGACAAAATATAAGCAGTGAGGGCCTCCCCGGTGGCGCAGTGGTTGAGCGCTGGGTTGCGAAGCTGCCCGCGGCCTCTGCGGCGCCGGTTCGATCCCCAGCTGCTCCCCGGCCACCGGAGGAGGGTCCCACATGGCGCGCAGACCTCTCCTGCTGCCCACTGCTCCCCTCAGCAGTGTACTTCGGTCCTTCTGCCTGCTCTGCTCCCCGCTCTGGCTCTGGTGAGTTCTCTCACCCTCCCGCGCTTCTGACTGTACCCAGTGCATGTATAAACAAAAACAAACAAACAAATAAATAAATAAATAAAACATGCCTCTATTAAAAAAAAAAAAAAACTTTAAAAAAAATATATAAGCAGTGAGTTTGGCTGTGTTCCATTGGGACTTTATGAGTGGACATTTAAATCCAAATTTTAATTTTCAGGTATCAGAATTTTTAAAAATTCATTTGCAAGCATTTAAATATGTGAAAACTTTGTGGCTTATGAAGCATACAGAAAACCTCCATCAGCTGTATTTGTCTTGCAGTCTGTGGTTTACTCCCCTCTGTTTTGGAGTTTACCATGCAGCAGTGGCAGGAAAAACCCAATCTGTCCTGCACAGGCATTCTAGGGACAAAAGTGTATCTGCAACAGTGGTGGTCTCTTTCTGTGCTGGTGTGTCTCTAGCTCAAGAAACCTGGAAGGCCAGCTGGTAGAGCACACTTCACAACTAAAAGCTTTTTGTAGGGAGTTGCTTATTCTACAGGTGTGCACACAAGCAGTGTTGCTGTACCTTGGCATGTACCTTTTCAGAGAACTGGGGGACAATCTTTTCTGTTAAAGCTCAGTGAACAAACATTTTATGTTTGGGTGGAATATGAAGATCTCAGCAATGCCATACCCCTTGAACCATGTAACCCAAGAGGTTTGGGGTTATTATTTTCATTGAACAGTCTGAAAGTTTTGTGCCTAAGGTAGCCTGTTGAGTGTGGGAGGGCTGAGTATATTTTGCAAGGCTGACTTTTGTCTCCTTTTTTTCCCTTACTGGTTCTCCATGAGCTATTGAAATGTCCTTTCTGAATATGCAAGAAGCTTCTCAAGCTCATAGCACAAATATTCATGAACTCTGGTTAATTTTGAGAAGTTACATTTTGAAAGATAGGTAAAAAGGAACTTTTTCCTAAAGGAATCAAATTAATTACTGTTACAAGTAGTTCAGTTAATAAGCACTCTTGTTTTTTCAATAGTTTTCATGTTTATAAAGAGTACAAACTGGGCAGTTTTATACCAAAAGAAAGAGTTCTTCCTGCCACTGCCCAAATTCTATTTGGCTAGTCCCATGAGCTTTGTGATTTCCCTGAGAAAGGCACCCTTCTCTTAGAACCAGGGTTTGGGTTCCTGTGCTGTTGAATTGTAAAGTTTATGGTTCAGTTTAAGTAATATATCATCTCTGGAAATGCCTCTGGCACTCTTGGAAATTAAAAAACCTTCCATGAATACAGGGCTGCATTAGCATATGCATATTAAAAATTTATTCCTCTTCAATTTCATTCTATTATGAAAACTAATGAAGTATAAAGTATAAAAATTACCAACAACAACAACAAAAGGATGGAAGGATGAAAGTTTAGATTAGTTGTTCTGGAAGTTTCAACGGGTCCGTGAAATGACTCTATTCCTTGTACTCTGAACATGGCATGTGCCCTCCAGATGACCTGCCAAAGGCCACCATCACAGCTGCTGTAAAAGCTACCTTAGGAAAATGCCCAAAATGAAATCTCCAGAATGTCCCTTTCCCTATCACATGCCATATATTTTCTCCCTAGAGAAGATTTCGAGTAGGGTTTGGCTATAGGCTGAAAACCTGCATCATCTGTACTTGAATATTGTTAGTCGTATTTCTCTGCACAGGCCACAGTGTTGAGAAAAGAGGAGAGTTGTGTCTGCAGGAAAAGACTGTGCAGGGAACAGTCATATCCACAGAGTCACAAGTGGAAGCCAAAGGTGTTTTATTCCCCAGGAAGTGTTCTGACATTTATCCACTCTAGTTGTCTGATTGCATTGTACCAAATCTTCATAACAGGTGAAAAATGTCTCCTTTCCCCCACCTCTGCTTGATATATGAGGGTAAGCAATCAGGGAAGCCAATTGTTCGAGTGTTCTTGTTTCTCAATTGTCTGAGAATCCAGGAAAACTGACATTTCCTCTAGACCGAAGGATGAAGAAGTAGGACCTGGAATCCGGACAGAAATCCAGCCCTTATGATCTCAGTCTCAGTGGATATCAATAAGTAATCTCTTCTTTCCTTCCTTTCAGAGTCAAAGGACCAGTCCTCAACTCTTCAAAGCAACCAGTGAATTAAATATCCTGCTCTTGTAGGAATTCCTCATCTAGCACGTGATGGGCAGCCCTGTGGTCTCAAATATTTCCCAACATTGAGAACTCACTGGTGCATAAAACATTCATGGCTGGATAGTTGTAATTGTTAAGAAGTTTTTTTCCATACTGAGCTGAATCTATCTTGGTGAATTACTCTTTCCCCACCACTAGGCCTGGTTCTTATTGCCAGGTGTTGTAGAAGCTGTCAGGGCTTGATCTCCTCATGGTCCTTTAGGCAGATAAAATATCCACATGTGAAAATAATTTACCTATAAATATAATAATCCTGTGGAGTAAGCATTATGTTTTCTTAAACAAATGAAACATTTTCCAGAAACATTAGTTACTGCATGTATGATAATGAAAGGATTGTTAAAATGACATTAGAGTGTTAAATAGGTTTGGAAGATGGAGGATTTAGGACACATTCTAAAAATATAGAATCATATTTCTAGTTTATTTCCACTAACCAAGGAGGTGCTAAGTGACATAGCTAAGAGTTTCTTCAAGGACAAAAATGTGTGAACATCTCAATATCAGCAATCTTCTAAACCTAATAATAAATTATGAGAATATCTGATAATAGCAGGTTGCTAAGACTTAAAAGGTACTGCCATCAGAGATGGGTGACATCTCTGTCCTGGGAAATCTTTGGAAGTGGCCAGACAACTGTCAGTCATAATGTTTTAGACACTCAGCTCCCAGAAGGCAGGGACCTCGGGCCTCCCTGGTGGCGCAGCGGTTGAACGCTGGGTTGCGAAGCTGCCCGCAGCCTCTGCAGTGCCAGTTTGATCCCCGGCTGCTCCCTGGACCAGAGGAGGGTCCCGCATGGCGCGCAGACCTCTCCTGCCGCCTGCTGCTCCCCTCAGCAGTGTACTTCGGTCCTTCTGCCTGCTCTGCTCCCTGCTCTGGCTCTGGTGAATTCTCTCACCCTCCCGCGCTTCTGACTGTAACCAGTGCTTGTATAAATAAATAAATAAATAAATCTTTTAAAAAAAAAAAAAAGAAGGCAGGGACCTGGATGGAATGATCCCTTTCAGAGCTGAGAATGTCGTCTTCACTCGCTGGTTCACAGGAAAGGAAAACGGGGACTAGTTGCCTAGTCCTAGTTAAAGGCAAAATGCTCAATTCTTCCTCTCTTTTTTCACAATATATATAAATCTTTCAAATAGCTAAATAAGTCTTTTGCCATTCTCACCACTCAGGAATGAGAGTGTCTGAGGTACTTTCTCTTTTACAGAAATCTCCTTTTCTGCTATCCCCTTCTCTCTTCTGCCTCACCTGATCTCCCTGTCTCAAATGGGCTCCAGGAAGGGGTAGATGGTGAGTTTTTTTTCAATCACCCATTCTCTTCCTTAGTGGGTTTCCCTGAAAACATAACTTTTCTAGCTAATCATGTGTCACCTGCACTGATTGAAGATGTAGTATCTTATGCCTGCTGGGCTAACCTTGAGTCCACTTCATGTCTTAGACCAGATTCTGCCTGGTCTAAGCATCCCTTTTCCTGTACACAGCATATACTGGAAAGACAAATAATAAAGAAATCAAGATTGTGAGATGGTCTAGAACTTGGATAAAAGACTGTTCCAGGGCCTCCCCGGTGGCCCAGCGGTTGAGTGCTGGGTTGCGAAGCTGCCCGCAGCCTCTGCAGCGCTGGTTCACTCCCTGGCTGCTCCCCGGCCACCGGAGGAGGGTCCCAAATGGCATGCAGACCTCTCCTGCCACCCGCTGCTCCCCTCAGCAGTGTGCTTCGGTCCTTCTGCCCGCTCTGCTCTCCGCTCTGGCTCTGGTGAATTCTCTCACCCTCCTGCGCTTCTGACTGTACCCAGTGCTTGTCTAAATAAATAAATAAATAAATAAATCTTTTAAAAAGACTGTGTTCCAAATGAAGGCCTCAGGATAGAGAGTAGTTGCGCTAGGTACTTAGAAAAAGATAAAAAAGGCGTTAGGTTTATTAATACGGGAAAAGAAACCAAAGTTCCATACATTCCTGCCTTTTTCCTATCTCATTGCCCGGGAAACCAACCCTTCCTATTTAGATCCCTGGCAAACCTGATGCCACTGAGTAAGCTACCTAGACACCTCGGCACAACTACTGAGTTTTCATCTATAGGCTCTCCCCCATTATCCCTCCCCAGCGCCCTAGGAAGACCCACAACATTTTACAGAAATGCTCTGCAAGGCTTTTTTGTTTTTTTAGTTTACTGCCCCATTCATGGGGATATGCACTTGCTGCTGCAACCAAAGATTTCACTTGTTTGCTGGATCAAGCCTGTCGTGGACCTGGAGGTGATCATCACCTAAAAGGGCACACCGTGGCTGAGAGAAGAGGACTCCCCTGCAACTATGGAAGAACTGAGTGTGGTGGAAACCCGCCAAGAGGGTTTATTAAGGGCAAGATGAGAAGCCTTTCTGATATTGTTCAGCTGGAAGAAGTTGCAACAGCATATGCAAAGGACCTTGAGTCTTCAATTGATTTTCCTCAGTAGCTTTTGAAACTTTCTCAGCTTTTACTGGCGTGGACCTAGCTCTAGTCTTCACACCATTGAGTCAGTTCTTCTGCTGAGTCTCTTAGCCCAAATTAAGAGAAAGCTGGCAATGACTGGTTAATTGCTCAAGCACTAGTAGCACTCACTCACACTTGGGATAATCTGGAGAAAGAAAAAAGAGATTAAGACTGCTGTGTTGGCTGCTCAATTAGAACTTTTTATGAAGAATAGGAATAATCCTTACTCTGACCATCTTATGAAGATAGCAAACAAACAGGAGAAAGCCATGTCATTATTGCAAGTGCCAAGGGCTGTAAAAGAGAGTGGAGCATTTGGAGATGGCAGGGACAGGTGAATCAGAGAAGTTAGTAAGACAAAATCCCTAACTAGGAAGTATTTGGCAATGGCCTCAAAATAGACCCCCCCAAAAAAGAAAGATAAGCCATGGCTATTTGTAAATAATATCCTTTGCCAAGAAGGAATACAACTGGTTATAAAAGAATTAGGGATAATTGAAAAGGGACATTCACTTGGTAATACTCCCATACTTTTGTAAAGAAGGAAGGTGAATTTGAGCAAGGTGGACTACCATTATATAGATTTGTACATGATCTTAGTTTCTAACTCTGCAACTATTGTGAAATCACTGTTGTCATCTGCAGAGTATTTCTCTTTATTCTGTGTTCAGCTGTTTTTTTTTTTTTCTCTCCCTCTAGTGGACACATCTAAATTTTTGTTTGCTTTTACGTAGGAAGGAGGTCAATATTTATGGTAAAGAATTCCTCAAGGGTTGCCAGACTCCCCCTACAATTTTTTTCTAGTCAGCTATAGGAAAACTTAAAAGAAAATTGTCTCACCAAAGGAATGTGAGCATATAATATATAGACGATTTGCTGGTAGCCTCAGGAACTAAAAAGCAACATAAAGCAGGTACTTGGGCATTATTGCAGTTGCTGGTTCACAGGGTCACAAAGCCTCCTTAAGCCAATTGCATTATTGCCAATCGCATTGAGACCATCCATTGTCAGCTGAAAGACTTAAAGCAGTACAACTTGTGACCTAGCCAATTTTGCATCTAAAATAAAAATTGGTCTGGTCTGGCCTGGTCCTTAGAATCTTGAGAGGCCTCTGAACAACTAAAGCTGGCTATCACCTCTCTCCCAGCTTTGAAGATTGCAAATTTTGAAAAACTTTTCACTTGTTCGATCATGCGAATGAAGGTGCTGATAGTGGAGTATTAACTCAAAAATTGGGATTAGACCATAGACAGTTTATTTCTCAGTTCTTCCAGATATTGTAGTACTGAGGGTGCCCGGATGCTTCTGGGCTGTGGCAAAGCCCAAACTCTTAACTTGGTCACTTCATTTACTGGCATGTTTCATATGCTGTGCCAGTGAGCTTACTTGTGCCTCAAACCCAGCATTTATCAGTGTGCCATCAAATGACAAGCATTGTTTCTAATACTGTGCTTGGGAAGCCCAGTGACCCTCTTTGAGCATTCCAATCAAATAGATGATTGTGATTGTACAATATAGTAAGATACTAAGCCCTCACCTAATTTATTTCAGACATCCCAGTGCAAAACACAGATTTGATCATGTTTTCTGATAAGTCATATGCCTGGAATAAGAATAAACAACTTCAAGCTTTTTGTGCTATTGTGACTTCTCGTGAAATTTGGTGGCTTATATTCTGTCTGGAATAAATCAGTATGAGCAGCTGGATTAATAGTTACTAAAGCTGCAATTCTTGATTCTGGACTTAAAGTAAATATACACACACATACTGATTGTAAATAAATGTGTAGTTCATGTCTATTGTGCAACCATTCAAGTTCCTCTTTTACAAAGGGGATTTTTGGCATCAATAAGAACCAAACAAACAAACAACAACAACAAAAAAAAAACACTGCATGTCAGACTGATAACTGATTTGTTAAGGACTTTACAACTGCCTACTCAGATATATAATTTTGCTACCAAGATGCAGTCAAACCATGGCAGAGGAAAAACTTAAAAGCTCCAAATGTTTGTTCATTTTTAAAGCTATGATTTGCAAAAACAGGCAAAAGTATATTCTAAAGGGCTGAGTGAATTGTGACTGGACTATGGGCATTAGCTAGCAAGAAAATTCCTGTCTTGCACTCCCTTTGCTTGTTTAGGGTTGTTGTATCAGCAACAAAATCATCTGAATGAGTGAGTTTAAAGACACTCAACCCTTAATTTGCCTACCAAGAGGTTAGTAAAGGTATTCAAAACATACTTGCTATATAACAGGAGAATTCTTTCCAGGTATTCCCAAGGTAAGCACAGAAGATTCTTCCTTGCCAACTTTACCAGGAATCAGGAAGTGGTTGAATTTCATAGAATTGATGCCTACAGAAATTAAGATATTTTGTCAAAGTATGTGGTGTATGACAACTGGATAACAGGGTTTCTCTTCCCTCTTCAAAAGCTGATGCCCAGCCAATGGCAAGACTCTCTGACTATACTGAGTCTGAGGAAGTCACATTATTTTTACTCTTATACAGGAATGATGAAAAGGTTCACCTAGTCTAAAAAATATCAGTTTTCTGGATAAGTAGAAGAAATGAATCAAATTCTGAAACAAAACTTCTTGGATAATATTCCACAATCTGGTGGATTAAAATTGGTCTACAGCTTTACCATTAGCTTTATTAAACATTAGAATGACCTCTGCAAGTGAACGTGGGACGTCTCCTTTTGAACTCTTACTTGGTAGATCTATGAATTTGAGACCATGTTCTGTGTCTTATTTAATGGAGCTTCTCATAATCATGTTCAGTTTTTAAAAAGCCTTCTCTCTTCCCCAGAAACCCTGAGATTAAAGTCATAAGATCTGGCGGCCTCCCTGGTGGTGCAAGGGGTTAAGTTTCAGCACTATGAAGCTATCCTCAGCCACTGCAGCCACTGGTCAGAGAGCTGACTCACATGGCCCAGCAGACCTCTGCTGTCTCGCCCACTGCTCCCCTCAGCAGTGTACTTTGGTCAATCTGCCTGTTCTGTTCCCCACTGTCTCTGGTGAATCCTCTCACCCTCCATACCTCTGGTCTGTACCCCAGTTCTTGTATGCATAAATAAATAAATCTTAAAAAAAAAAAAGTCAAAAGATCTGGAGGGACATGCCAGAGAAATCTGCCTCACCAAACAACCTGGAGACTTCATCCACACAAAGGTGGTCCACAGGACTGTGGTTCCCTCAAAAGACCTCAAACTTAATTTTCCCAGAAAAACTGATGGGTATTGACCTCAACTGAAAAAATTGTAGAAAGTGTGTACTTTTCTCATAGG
The DNA here is from genome assembly GCF_014898055.3 of Talpa occidentalis. NCBI lineage: Eukaryota > Metazoa > Chordata > Mammalia > Eulipotyphla > Talpidae > Talpa > Talpa occidentalis. Next base: position 58,292,947 of record NW_023601212.1, read on the forward strand.
CTGCCTGGCTCCCTACTCACAGAGGTTAATCCATTGACTTTGGAAATCACATTAACTAGAAAACAATGTTCGCTTCACTACTCGTGCTGTACTCCAAGTTGTGATCCCACAGTCACATGCACCTGATTGCTCTAATTGTGCCATCAGTGTGGGTGTGGTCTGGACTCCAGCCCGAGTCTGATCATGAGCAGATTCCAAGTGGGACAGTCTTCATTAATGATTTTTTTTAAAGATTTATTTATTTATACAAGAACTGGAGTATAGGCCAGATGCGCAGGAGGGTGAGAGGATTCACCAGAGACAGAGTGGAGAACAGAACAGGCAGACTGACTGAAATACACTGCTGAGGGGAGCATTGGGCGAGACAGGAGAGGTCTGCTTCGCCATGTGGGACCCTCGCCGGCCGGCAGGGATCAAACCTGCCCTGCATAGCTCAACCGCCTGCGCCACCAGGGAGGCCCCATTAATAATTTTTGAATTAAAGTCATTAATATGCACACAGTTTCTCAAGCTCTAAATTTTACACACACAAAAATGTTAACTGGTTTGATTGGAAGGGCAATGTGAAAAACGAAAAACAAGTTCTTAATAGACAAACTGTAAAACCCTTTACCCAATTAATTTTGGGGTTCAAGTTCTCCCAAGTCCCAGAATGGGGAGATAAACACAGGTCCATTATTGCTGTTTTTAAAGGTCATTCCTCCAAGGCAAATTACTGAATTTCCTAATTCATCCTTACATTAAATTGTAATTCTGGCAATTGTTTATATTTTTCTGTGGACTTGCTGGATATTTAGGCAACTGCAAGTTGCAAGAGAAAGGTAGAAACCACAATGGAAATAATTAGAAGACTGTAATGTCACTATCTTATGGTAACACACAGGGAGGACATTGTAAATACAAATGCACATCAACAAAAACTATGAACCAGAGACACTTTTTGGGGGTGGGGGGGCGGGAGGGGAGGGATTGGGGTCAGAATGGGGGGATTGCAAATGTATGAGGAATATAAAAATAAAATTTATTAATTAAAAAAAATAGAAAAAAAATAAAGATGTTATTGCGAAAAAAAAAATTAAGAAGCTTAACTCCTTGTTGAAAACAAGGGAGAGGACTTGACTCTTCCCCACTTTTCTTTCAGAATTTCTTTCTCTGTCCTTTTAAAATGGCTAAATAAGCCTCTCTCTTACTAGTCTCTTAATTCCAAAATGTCTCCTCCAAGGACCTGGGAACCATTTCTTTGAGACACAGGCATGGAGAAGCTCCCCTACCTTCATGTTCCTGTGGGAGGGTAAGAACCTCACTTGTGAGAGCCTCGCTCCAATTTGAAAAATTACCCCCATCATAGGAACATGAGAAATTTGTTTCTCCTCTGGCTAAAGCCAACATGAGCAGTCTCCCCAATTACCAAGATAAAATTTAGACAAACTCTCTGTGATAACAGGTGTCAAATGCTCTTATGTGAAGACTGTGATTGATCATCTGAGAACATATCTGCAACAAAAGTGTCTGCTTGGCCAGATAAAGGGAGATTTCTTCTGTCTTTGCAGTCTCTTAGTGGATGCATGTTGCACTGTGGTTGAAAGCTTGTCCAGTAATAAAAGTGTTTTCTTCCTGTGCTACCTGTGCAGAAAAGATTCCTGGGTTGGGAGATCTTGCTTTGTAAAAATAACATTAGTTATAGTGCTATTCCCTCCACCTCATCCTCTCTCCAAAGCACCAGAAAATCACTATATTCTTGTGTAAAAGGCCCTGGGTGTTACGGCCCAACATAAGGAATCCAACTGTTCTGAGCTTTAATAGCCTCCCAACCCTGCCGCCCAGCCAGCAGATGACTTTAAAGCGTGGTCCTCACCCAGCTTTGAGAAGAGTGCTGGGCTGCTGGTGGTGTTTTCTTTGTCTCTCTTCAGTTTTCTTCTCTCTGTTTTTGAGTTTTGGTTGGGATTTACCAGAAGAGATTCTCTAACTCCTCTGCTAGGGGTGGGGTGCTTGATCTTTCCCGTGGCAGGATCAGGTTCCTCAAAGTTCCTGGAGTCCAAAGTCTTGATTGATGTCAGGCTTCTGACCACTTCTCTGAGAGCTACTGTGACAAGGGCATCTCCATACCTTGTTTCCCACCCCCACTTACAGGCAGCCTCCTTGGACTAGCTCCTGGGAACTATGGGTGGAGCTGAGCGGCCATGTGAAGCTACATAACGCGGAAGGCCGGTGGGCTCTAGAGTGATGCAAGGACATTTGCTTCTTGGCTATGGACTTGCATCCGGGGCTTGGGGGACTTGGAAGAGACACAGGGAAGAGGCACATTTAGAGACACTTGGAAGAAACATGAGGGTGAGAGACAAGTGGGGAGGCTGATAATGACAGATATTTTCTTGATTTGTACTTTGATTTTGTAACTTTTGTCCCAATTTGCCTGACATCTTTCACCCTCTTCCTTTGGTTCCCCACCAGAAGGTGCCTTAGAGGCTACCTTGTGGCAACATTTCAGTCCTCAGTGACCTTGCTTCAGGGCAACCCTATTTGTCTTTACATTTACCCTGAGGGGATGGGTAACTGGTTTTTTATGGGGAAACTATTATCCTTTCTTCTCTCTCTGTGTGCACACTATCCTATTAAGGTTCTTTCACACTGAGTGTATGCTTTGTCTTGGTGTGCGTGTGCATGGATGGCCAGACCCCTTCAGAGCATACAAGGTTGGGGGTCCCTGGATACTCCTTAGTCTGTATACCAACACTACTGTAGCCACAAACCCATCTGCCTTTTGCACAGTTGCATTCTCAGAACTTTCAGAGGTGGATCCTCCTGAAATGAAACGTGTGTGTGTGTGTGTGTGTGTCCCCTTCCTGCCCTCATTTAGGAACCCTCCTCATCAGGGCAGCAATCCTTCTGCCTCAAGTATTCAGAGGTATCTGCTTTCTCAGTTTGATTTTCCAAATTTTCATACAATAAGCAAGCTCTACATTCTCACCTGATTCCACTACTGCCCCCTTATGCTGACATTTGAGCTTCTAGCACGCAGCACCAGCGCATCATGGCACCAAGATATGTGTTGAATAAACAGATTTCAGCCTCTCCATTTGCCACTCTGGAATATCCTCGAATCTCCTAGCGCTAAGCATGCTCACAAGCCACCCTGCAGGAAGTCCCTTTCCCCTTGGAAACCTTCACCAATTTCACAGCACTCCCCACCCTTGTACCCTCCCCACCCCACCATTGTGTCAACTTCTGCCACCTGCAGGCACAGCTTGCATGAAGTGTGTCAGGATGGAGGTGCCAGAGTCAGCCTGAAGTTGGCAACCTATGAATGCACACATGTCCCCACCACATTGGTCTCCCCAAAAGGGGCAGGTAAGCTTTTCTCAATATGCCCAGTAAGTGTCATCTTGATGTCAGCTAAACGTCAATCAGGTTCCTGTGAACCTTGGGAAGTCTGGTACCATTGCTTACAGACGGCAGATTATTTTAAGCTAAGAACAGCAAAAGTCTTAGGAGCTTTTTGTCCTTTGCCCATTCCCTTATGGAAGAGGCAACCACTGCTCCCCCCTTTCTTTGTTTTTTAAAGATTTATTTATGCATACAAGAACTGGGGCACAGGCCAGAGGTGTGGGGGCAGTGAGAGGATTCACCAGAGACAGAGTGTGGAACAGAAGAGGCAAACTGACCGAAGTACACTGCTGAGGGGAGCAGCAGGTGAGTCAGGAGAGGTCTGCTGCGGCCATATGGGTTGCTCCCTGCCTGGGGATCGAACTCGTGCTGCGGAGAGCTTCATAGATTGCGTCTTAACCCCTTGCGCCACCAGGGAGGCCCCTGCGCCCCCCCTTTCTATGATCTAGAAGAATGTACTTTGGCAGGGAGTCTCATCCAGGTGTAGGTTTATCAGTTAAAATGTCCCCTAATGGGCCTCCCCGGTGGCGCAGCAGTTAAGCACTGGGTTGCGAAGCTGCCCGCAGCCTCTGCAGCGCCAGTTCGTTCCCCGGCCGCAGGGCGAGGGTCCCACATGGCGCGCAACCTCTCTTGCCACCCGCTGCTCCCCTCAGCAGTGTACTTCATCAGTCTGCCTGCTCTGCTCTCCGCTCTGACTCTGGTGAATTCTCTCGCCCTCCCGTGCTTCTGACTGTACCCAGTGCTTGCATAAATAAATAAATAAATCTTTAAAAAAAAATTACAGAGAATAAAATAAAATGTCCCCTAAGAATTTTATCTTTACTTTCAGAGTGAAGGTGACGTCACCCCCTTCTTTATCCTGTGAATTTGCTCCTTTTCCATCCATGATGCTCAGGTCCCTAAACACAGAATATCCTCAGTTTGCTCTGAGGATATTTTTCTTTAGAGTTATGTTATTAGATGTTGGCTGTTTCTCCCACTAATCTGATGTTAATGTGTTCATCTGTCCATCTTAGAGGAACCCACATGAGATGGGGAAGTTTCCCCCTCTACCTTGCCAACTCCTTCAGCAGCCAATCCAGCCACACCTCTCTTTATGCTGCACTTAGCAGGCGATGGGTGGAGGCTTGAGTACTGAAAACTTCCTTTTATCCAGAGAGGGGCGTATCAAGCCTCCCAGCCCTCACCATCTTCACCCCCGCAACCCTGTCTGCTCCCACTCAGCCAGTACAGGAGCTGCCCTCCAGAGGGGGGAAGGAGAGATTATGACAATGTCTCATACTGAAGCACATGCATATTTACAGACCAGAATTATTTACAGACCAGGGAGCATGACAGTTCTGCTTCAGTCCCTTCGCATTAGCCCCTTTGGGCGAGGCAACCAGTCCTTCCACTTTGAGGTTCTCGACAAGCCCCCACATGTGTGGCTGACCATCTGGGCCTCGAGTCTTGGCACCTGGGATGCTTATGTGGTCGCGGTGTTTGCAGAGCCTGATGTTCACCGTGAGGGAGGAATGGGTGCGTGTCACCTCACCTGCAGTCCCCAAGCGCTCCGTGTTCACATCGGAAAGTCACTCTGCTGGTGATGGACTATTCTGCCCATGCGCTCCTTGTTAGTGGCCATGTTTTTCAGCTTAAAGAACAGACAGCTACTTTACAGAGGCCTAAAGTATAGTATTACTGAGTCCCTCCTTTCTTCCTGCATGCTGAAGCCCAGCGGGTGACAGGAAGTGGGCAAGACACACAGACCCAAGATCCAGAAGCCCAGATGGGGAAAGGCCTCACATTTGCATAATAATATTTCTTGAACTTTCCTATGTGCCATGCACTGTGCTGAATACTTTCCATACATTATTGTGTTTAATGCTTGGGGGGAAGAAAGAGAAATGACTGGCAAATTGGGTGTGTTTCATGTGTGAGACCTGGCTGAGGTGCCCGGTGTGCAACTGGGTTGTGTGCAATTGTCCATATCACTGCAATGTCAGAAGCCCTGTGATGTACATGCTGTTATTTCTCTCTTAAAAAATGCAGGTTCGTCCGAAACTTAAGTCCAAATTCTCAACCACAATGGACCTGCCATTATTTTGGGATTTTGAATCTCATGCCACCCTGAAAGATTCTCAGCCTCACTCATGCACACCCAGAAACTGCCGCTGGTTGAGGTTAAAGTAATCTTAACTCAAGAAAAGCCAGGAGGGTATGGTGAGCCAGAACTCAGATGCTGATGATTCCGAGACCCATGTACCTCCCGGTGGGAAACCCAGGGCCACCAGTGACTCATGGTCATATTTTCCAGACACTGTTTAAAAACATATTGAAACTGGGCCTCCCTGGTGGCGCAAGGGTTAAAGGCAGCGCTATGAAGGTATCAACAGCCACTGCAGCACGAGTTCAATCTGCGGCCAGCCAGGGAGCAACCCACATGGCACAGCAGACCTCTCTTGACTCGCCTGCTGCTCATCTCAGCAGTGTATTTCAGTAGATCTGCCTGTTCTGTTCCCCACTCTCTGGTGAATCCTGGCTTACACCTCAGTTCTTGTATGCATAAATAAATCTTAAAAAAAAAAAAAACATATTGAAGTTGACTGTCTAGCAATGGGCCAGTTTGCAAGGGCACTCCAACTATTTGTCACCTATACCACTTCCTCCACATTGCAATATGCCTTCTAGGCACACTTTGGCTGCTTTCCCACCATCAATAATTGCACTGGCTTTGGGAACATCTTCAAGTTATTAAGCAACTGATGGCATTTGGTGGTGTGAGTAGTGGGATTCTCAGAGTCTTCCTCTGCAAACTGTGTGAATATTGGCCATGGTGTCCCATCAGCCTGGAGACTTGCTGGTGGTGCTTACCCACCCTGGGAGGCCTGAGGGGTCTCTAGTTTCCATGCATGGCTCAGCAGTTGCCTTCCCCCAGAAAGATTAAGGCCAACCTCTAACAGGGAGTGTCCAAGGATAGCAAGTCGATGGAGAGCACAGCATGGAAGAGCAAAACCTTGAGGACAAACATGACTATAACTTCAGTGATTCTTGATGACTCATCTGTTGTAAAGGCATGTTTGTGGTGGATAGAATTCCTGGACCACCAGTGACTAGATCAAAGTGTTTCAAAAAATATCCCCTAAACGTGACCATCATGAGGGAAGATTGGCATCCTCCTCTGCTTAGGTCTTGCTTAATGAGCCCACTGACACCTACTGGACTTGGCCAATTGCAAACCTACCTGCCCAAGGACAGAGGCCTTTATGAGTTTCTCACTCTGTCAAACACAGCAACGCCCTCCGGTGTCTGCTTTTGAAATCCCATATTCAAAAACTCTCGGCCCTCACTAGGGATAAATCAGGGTTTATGATGCACTTTATGAACAGATGCCATTAAAAAGAAAAACAAAGGAGTTCATTCTATGGTTTCTCTGAACTATAAACTTCACTAGGAATATCCCTTCATGCATAACTAGCTACCTATTACAGATACTGAGAAGACAGGGATGGTTAGAGGAGATAAACTTGACCTTTAGACAAAAGTTACCGACACTTGAAAACTTAACAAAAAGAAGGCAAAGCCTCCCTGGAATTTCAGTATAATTCAGTGAAGAAAGATCTATTTCACAAAATCCAATGTACATAAAGACCTTTAAGGGTAGTCTGTGCAAGATGAGGGAGCCAAGAGAACACAGGTATTTAACCAACTTCCTTAGTGATTGGCTGCTCCTACCACAGGACATTTGCACTGGCTGCTCCTTTTTCTTTTTTTTTTTTTAATCTAAACCACAGGCTTCTGAGGCATTTTTATTTTTTTTTAAGATTTTTTTTTAGTTTTTTTATTATAAATTTTATTTTTATGTTCCCCATACAATTGCGACCCCCTTATTTTGACCCCAATTCCTCCCCTCCCTGCCCCCCACCCCCCCATAGAGTGTCTCTGGTTCATAGTTGTTTGTTGATTTTGATTTTTACTTTCTTATAGTTATTCTTTTTCCTGGTCCCTTATTAAAGTTTTCTAGATTCCTGCTATGAGTGAGACCATCCGGTATTTTTCTTTTTCTTTCTGGCTTGTGTATTGGCTGCTCCTTCTACCCAGAAAATTCTTCCTCCTCATGTCTGTATGGGAGCTCCCTCACTACTTTCAAGTTTCTCCTCAAACATCACCTTCTCAGACAGAACTCCCCTGACCATCCTATATAAGAGCTGTTCACATACTCTCTCCACTTTACCTTGCTTCACCTTCCTTCACAGTTAATATCCCTACCCAGTACATGTACTGGCATAGGCACACTCACACACTCACACATACCCCACACATGTTTTTCTTGTCCATATGCTGTCAGTCTCCCCACACTGGAAATTTCAGGAGGGCAGGGCCTGAGTCTATTTTGCTCATGACTGAGCCCTCAACACCCACATCAAGTCCAGCTCAATAGTAGGTAAAAGACAGACCTCCCCAAGATGTTCATTACAGGCCTCCCTAAGACATGTGACTTTGGCATGTGGATTATTTCCAGCTGAGATCGATCAAGACCCTGCAGGTACAGGAGAAACTACCACTCCCTTAACTACCTAGAAGAATGAAAATTAGAGTCATTACCCCGAAATAGGACTTTCACCAGAAATAACCTTCCTGTAAGAGAAAACTATCTGTACAGCAGGGCAAACATGTAATTACAGAGCATCTGGTTTTCATCATGAGTCACCTTGTCCTCATCATGTGAGTCCCCCACCACTACCCTTGAAGCCCCAGTCACCTATCCCATTTCTTAGTTCAGGACAAGTACCTTTGTTTTGTCCCATGGACTTTAGAATCTATGTCCACGCAGGTTCCCCACACATGTTCTTAAATATGTCCTTTTCTCCTACCAGACTGTCTGACATTAATTCGTTTGCTCTGCTAGCCCAAGAACCCAGAGAAGTTTCTCTCTGCCCCTATGTAGTGCCAGGAAGGCACAAAGCAGGATCTCTATGATCCAAGGCTGGGGTGAGGGTGGGGGTGTGTGGCAGGCCTCCCAGACCCCGGCAAGTCCTCACTTAGTTCAGGATAACTTACTGGGCTCTCTGGTGTTCTCTCATGGTCTCTGCTTCTCCTTTGCTGCTGGTTCTGCCCTCATTCTGCTACTCTTGTTCTTCTCGTTCTTTTGTTCTACTGGTGTCCCCGTGACGCCGCCCTTATAAGCCCAGTCTCAGCCCAGGTGAGCCCACCTATGCATGCCACACCCTACTTCAGTTGCCCACCATCAGGCATGCATGTAGGGCCGCAGGGATCCATCATTCATGCTAATGGTGGGAGGGCGGAAAAGCCTGATAATTTTTTCACTTACCCTACACCCTACTTGGCGTTTCGTAAGGTGTGTTAAGCAAATAGTTGCTTGCAGGGTAGGTTTTTCCTACCTGGAACTCCATGAGTCCTGTCCTTGCTGGCACCTGCTCTGTTGTAGGTGCCTCCATCTGGTTCGTCTGCAGTATCTCCCCTGTCGTGTTCTCCTGGGGCGGGGGGTGGTCAGAGTTGCCACCGGTTTCTCAGGAGCAGGATAGAAGGGGTCAGTTTTTGATGCTCCATGACCTTGGAGTGGCCACATGGGTAAAATTCCCACTTAATCCCTCTGAACTTCCCACTTTTGGTGGTGTACTCCCACTGGGCAGCACTACAATGATTGCTGTGTGTTGCTCTCTTCACCAGCACCTGCTGTTGTCCTCAGCACGCAGCAGGGACTTAAAGCAATTCTATGAGGAGGTAGGCCCCTCGTACCTCACATCTGGGGTGTCCTCCACCTGCCTAACTAGAGCACAGTCCACACGGCCTCCCTCCTCCCCGGTCTGGCCCATCCCTCCTGCAGTGCCCCACCCCACCCAAGGGGCCTCTTGTCCCCAACACACATGTGCGCACTCTCTTTTCCAGCTTGTTTCCTTCCAAGCACCTTTCACCCACTGAAATGATCAGATTAGATCTGCAGGATCAGCTGGCGCTTTTGTAGGTGAAACCTGGCAAGCTAATGTGTATTAGCCCCTAGTAATGGCTACTTTCAGCAGAAGAGGAACTAGGAGAAAACCTGCTGGTCAGGAAGGTGTCCTTCCTCCACATCTTGGCACCTCTCTTTGTTCCTCGCACTTCTTGGAACGACAGCTGTGAAGGGGTCACACCTGCAGAGGCCCCCAGGTAGAGCCCAGGCAGGTAATATGGTGCTTCTCTCTCCATTTGAGGACAGGACCCCTGTGATTGTGGAATCCATCTGATCCTGCTCAAAGCTTTTTTGAATGCGCAGAGGGAGGATTTCTGAGTTGGGAGTTGAAGTGCGATAGTCCAAACTGGCCCGGTTAAAACGAACCTCTCTGCCCATGTCAGGGTCATCAACCACACTGTGACTTGGTTACCTTTGGGCCAGCTGCCCACCCGGTTCAGTGCCCTGCAGCCAGGGGGCAGGGTGAGGGCAGATTTGGGCAGGCAAGGCACGCGGTGCCCAGGGGCCCCCTTCCAGAGGGATGGCTTCTTCTTTCCTTCTTCCTGTGGAAAAAAGGAGAGGAAGGATTCCTGCTCAGATCAGCCCACCACCCCTGGGTCCGGGCCCAAGCACTGCTATCACCCTCCCTACACACTCTGCTGTAGGGTAAATTAAGTTAAGGCTTTTTTGAGCCCTCCTGTGCTTGCATGGATGCCCCGGGGGCTGGGGGCATGGGCACGCTCACCCTTGGCTATGGACACCTGGGGCCAAGGAGCACAGGGTGTGCGCATGCGCAAATGCTCACCCCTGTGCCTGGAGGCAAGGCTGAGGGCAGCGGCAGCATGGCGGGAGGACCACACTGAGGTGAGACCACAAGTGACATGAGACTGAGGACCCCAGAGAGGAGACCAGAGAAAGAGTGCAAAGATTCACGGGAGGCTGGGAGGCTTGGTGGCTGCCGGCCTCCTGGCCCCTCAGCCCCTCATGCCTGTCCCCCCAGCCCTGCCTTGCCCAGCCTGCCCGCTTGCAGGCTTGCCTCTACACCTGCCCTGCATTTAAGGGCAAGGGACTCCGAGCACTTGTCCAAGTCCTTCTGGGGTAGGGCCTGTCTAGGGACTGCAGAACAGAGAAAGCCATCAAAAGCTCCAGAAAGTAGTTCTGCCTACACTGGCAACTCCCAGGTGTCCAGGAGCAGCATAGTCTTCAAGCCTGGTGTAGGGTAAGGTAAAAAGTATCGGGCTTTTCTGCCCTCCTGCCATTAGGATAGATGAGAGAACACTGTGGTCCCGAATGCATGCTGATGGTGGGCACCTGGAGTAGGGTGTGGGCAGAGGTAGATGGTATTCACCTGGGCTAAGACTGGGCTTTTAAGGGCGGCGTCACGGGGACGCCAAGAGAAGCAGAAGGAAGCAGAACCACGAGAGAAGAGAGAAAACGTGAGAGAAGGCAGGAGAGCCCAGAAAGAGTAAAGAGTTGCTGGGGGCTGGGAGGCTGGCAGGCTTCTGGTAAATTCCAATAAAAGCCTGCAAAAGCCACCAAGGTCTCCAGGACTCTCCTCCTTTACCTGGTCTGCTGGATTAGAAAACCTGCTCAGTGCCCCTTCCTACCGTTACACCTGGGATGCCAACTCAACTCTTCATCAAGTTGTTATATCCAGGGACACGTCCATGTCACCTGAGCGGTCAGGAGCAGGAAGCCAGCCTGGGGAGAGCTGCCCTCTCCCTGGCCTACCTCCTGCCACCTGACCAGGGCACCTGGAGCCCCCTTTGGCCATCCGATGCCTTTGATCCTCACCTCCACCCATCTTGCCCACACCTCCCTTAAAGGACTCTGGCTTTTTCTGAACCAAACCTGTGGAGCTGCTCTCCTTTCTCTCCCACTAGGGCAATTAGCAAGGATGGTGGAAACAACCTTATTACACACACTGGCTTGAGTGGGCTCTGACTTCTTTGAAAGTAAATGTGCTTGGGTCTGAAATATTCCATAATTGAAAACAAAAAAATTCTTCACAAACTCAGGTTCTTAATTTTTTAATTGCTGCTCACTGGTGACACGACTCGCAACCTTGACACCTGGCAACTTGGTTGAGAAAGATGCCTGAAAGGATTTTTGTATCCCGAGGACAGACAAGATGGAGGGGGGCTGCTTTAAGATGGTTGGATACTAACACTCAAGCACTAGGTGCTGGTGAAAAAAGAAAATATAGCACTGCCCTTGGGGAACTCTGCACAGAAAGCGTGAAGTTCCACAGGAGGCGGCCCCCACCCCCCACCATACATAATTCAAGTTAAGCAAATAACAAGTGTAGTTGCATGCGAAGTGTCAAATTGCTTCTTGGCTTGGAGCTCTGACTTTCCTAGATGCTGACTTATCCTTTTGTGGGGTGACCCAGTGTAGCTTAGACTGAGTTCCTGCAGATGCCCCATGGATTCTCAGGGGTTACAATGACCCGTTTGCCTTAGAGCTCACCTCATCCCTGACCTGGTTACCTACTGGGTCCTTCCTATATCATTATGGAACAGCTTACGGGTGGTTGGAACTGATTCTGGGGGGAAAGAGACTGAGAAACCCCCTTCCCTCTTTTCTCCTCTCTGCAAGTGCTGAGTGGACCTGAGCCAGTGGCTATGCTCCTGGCGTAGCTTGCTGGTCCATCTGCAGGATGTCTCATTGGACACGGCGGCTGGACTATCCTGAGAATTCAGTTTGAGGTAGGACAGATTCTTTGTCCATCGACCTGCTTTCCTTTTATTTGTGGCTTCATTCCTTTGTGTCCTGAAGGATTTGGGACCACAGAAGCCTTGTCCCAAGGGGAAAGCCCTTTATTTTATTTTATTGTTAAGATATATTTGTTTACGCATACAAGAGCTGGGGTGCAAGCCAAAGGTGCAGGGGTGAGAGGATTCACCAGAGACAGAGTAGGGAGAAGAACAGGTGGATTGACTGAAAAACACTGCTGAGGGGAGCAGTGGGTGAGAAAGGAGAGGTCTGCTGTACCATGTGGGTCACCTCCCTGGCCAGGGATCGAACTCGTGCTGCAGTGGCTGGTGATAGCTTCATAGTGCTGCCTTTAACCCCTGCACCACCAGAGGCCTAGGGGGAAGCCCTTTAAACTCTTGTCAACTTGCACTTTAGGTGCCAGTAACTTTAGCTGGAGTTAGCAGAAATAGAAGTAGGCACAAAAAAAGTATGACAGATACAGTGAGCTGACCTAAATCCCATTCTCAACCCATTCTCTTCCAGTGCCCTTTCTCACAGAGTGACCATGAAACAGATTTCTAGATAATGAGGTGTAGAAGGAACTCTGTTCTGACATTCATGATCTTTTCTCTATTCTTCCTTTAGTGAATAAGAATTTGATGGCTGGCACAGCTGCAGCCATCTTGCATATAGGAGGGAATAATCAAAAGAAACATACAGACTTTAACTGACCCTGTGGAGCCACTGAACCAACACCAGCAAGAAGTCTAACTCTAGACTTTTTACTAAGAAAAAGAAATACTTAAACCTCTATCATATGCTTCTATTATTTTTATCCTAAAGCATGATTGACAAATATACATAGACACCTGGAAAGTAGGAGGGGGCATACTCCCACAGTTATGACTTGCCTGTAGGGAAAAAACTACCATTTCCAAAGTAGTTTCTGGGTTCAGCCCTGCTGGACAGAGGACAGGGGACTGAGTAACTCAGATCCCTTCTTTCATGTATTTATTTTATTTTATTTTTTTATTTAAAAAATATTAAATTTATTTTCTTACATTGTACATTTTTGGACAGTATTTGAATTTTCACCTTAGGTGTAGTCCCCATAGTTCTCCCACCACCATAGCACCCATAATCCATCACCATAGTCCCTTGTGATCTAGAAATTAATATTTTAATTAGTAGTGAAAAATATTTTATTGTTGAGGCACATTTTTTTGCAAAAAAGGGCACTATTTTTGTTTTAGCTTTAAATGTAACCATTACCTCAATTTTTTTTTTATTACGTTTTGCTATGCTGCCTTTTAGACGTGGTGTCCAGCCCAGCTTGGTGTCCTGGATGCCTGGAACAGAGTTGGTGCCCAAGGCTGCACTGTGTATGAAACAACGAAGGGACCCTCATGGTCCCATTTCTGAGCAGTGCCCTGTTTAAAAACCAACATGTCATGTACTTTCTTTTCTTGAACTTCTTGAAGGGAGATATGTAGACCACGGCAAAAATTCTCACAAATCTTTTCCTCTTATCACACTTCCAATCGTGCACTGTGGTTTATTTTCTCATGCCCAGATCTGTAGGAGGGACAGGACAGGAGGGCAGAGTCTACATTAACCCCTAAGTGGGATGGCTCCCTCTGTCCCCAGAGAGCCTTCTGTGCGCCCCCTGGTGGTGGCCTGGCAAAGCCAGCGTTCTCTCTTTCTGGCAGCAGAAGGGACTGCCAGGAAAACATCGCACTTAGGATAAGGAAAGAAAGAGAGAGAGAAGGGAGAGGTGGTGCGGGCTCTGCTTTTCCACTGACACCTTGTGTACCCTGGAGCAGTCCCCTCTGCCCAGTGTGCTGCAGACTCCTTCCTGCAAGCCCGGCATTTGACTGGGCTCCTGTCTAAGGATTTCTGGATTTCTCTCAGGAGCACATTCCTCCACCTTGACCTCTTCTGTCTTTTTAATTTCTCCAAGGAACTCCAAGGCCACAGGAGGATTTTATCTCTGAGACACACAGGCTGTTATTTAGGACATTAAGGGCATTTAGAAGACAGAGTTGGGATTGGAACCAGGTTATTAGGTGCCAATTGCTAGGCTGGGTTTCTGCCAAGGACCTGTTTCCCCAGGTGCTGAGCTTCCCGGAATCCTTTTGGGGGCTTCCAGCTTGCTGATATAAGAGGGAGGAGAGGGGGAAAAGCACCTGCACTCCCTTTTGTATTCTTTCTTGGGCAGAGAGAGTGAGCGGGTTTCTGACTTTGCTTTTGCCTGGCATGAGGCATGGAGACAAACTCCTGGCTCCTCCACTTACTGTGTGACTTAGTGCAAGTTCCTTAACTTCTCTGAGCCATGGCCTGTCCTCATCTATAAAATGGGGTGATGCTTGTCTCATGGCATTCTGGAGGAGGGTGACATGGAAAAAGCACATAGAGAGCTGTCTGACTTATAACGGGCCTTTTTCAGTGTAGCCTCACACAGGTAGATGATGAGCAACTTGAGTTCCCCTCGCTTCCCCCAACCTCTTGGCTTCACAGTTATTGCAACTTCCCAGAAGAGAGGGAAAAGACTGCTGTGTTTACAGTAGGCAGCCCAGGACTGCAGGGGCAGGAGGTGTGTAGTCAACATAGGGGCGGGAGCTGTGCATCAGACAGGCTGGCCGAGGTAGGAAATGTCTTTCAAAAAACAGAACAGCAGCGCCACAGAACCCGACTCGCCCGCTGCTCCCCTCAGCAGTGTACTTCTGTCAATCTGCCTGTTCTGTTCCCCACTCTGTCTCAGGTGAATCCTCTCACTGCCCCCCCCACACACACCCTGGCCTGTACCCCAGCTCTTGTGTGCATAAATAAATAAATCTTTAAAAAAAACAAACACAAACAGAACAGCCAGAGTCGGAAGACCTACTATGAAAGTCCTAAACCCTATAAGAGAAACCCTTAAAAAGCATATTAGAAAAGCCATGGGGTGGTCCTTGTGGGCCTTATTTAAATAGCCACTTTATCTTCATTATGCTCTCTAATCCAACATGTCCAAATCCCCATAAGACAATTTAGGAGGAAAGTAATAGACAGGAAGAGGAGGAAAAAAGGGGTTTTGGGAAGAATTGCTCTCTCCATGGCAAGTGGGAAGAATACTCCAGACTCGGCCCCCTGAGGGCAGCTGTGCCAGAGGCAGGATGGGTCTCTTTGTTCATTTGTTAATTCATTCATTCATCTGCCATCCCTAGATGGTGCCAGCCAGAGGACCCTTGCAGAGCTCACATTCCCAGGAGAGGAAGCAATGAGTGATAACATACCCCCGTTGATAAATGCTCTAGGGGAGTTACAGGATGGTGTGGGGGAAATAGGAGAAGAGAGTTGGAATCACTTATGATATAGCTGGGGTGCTCTTCTGAGGAGGTGTCTATGCCTGGTAGAGCTGAGACCTAAGAGGTAGAAAGAGACCACCTGGGGCAGAACTTTCCAGGCAGAGGGAAAGTGCCAAGCCTGGGAGGCAGAAATAAGCCTAAGAAAAATGGGGGCTACTGCAGAGATCCCCCAAAAGATGGGAGAGCCTTCCCAGATTGTCCAGGGCAGCCTGCCTGGGGCCTGGAGACAAGGGGCAGATCTGGAGATGAGGTGGGTTGTGGGTAAGATGGGTCTCTGGAGCTCTATAATTCAGAAGAGATAAGGGAGTAGGAAAAGGGCAGGTGGGGAACCCTGAGTCGCTTCAGCCAAGTTCAACATTTTGGGATGCTAACTATGAGCCATGTTCTGAGCTAAATGAAAGAAACAGGAAACTATTCTGTTCTTTCCTGTTCTATATAGCGCCTTTAACCCCTTACCTCTTCCCTTAAGCTTTTTTTTTTTTTTAAGATTTATTTATTTATGCATACAAGAACTGGGGCAGAGGCCAGAGATGCCAGGGGGGTGAGAAAGGATCCACCAGAAAGACTAAGAGTGGGGAACAGAACACCACTGGCTGAGGGAGAACAGGGCGAGACAGGAAGGGAGGGTCTGCCTGTGCTCAATGTGGGTAAGCTCACCTGGTGAGGTTGGGGAGCAAACTCAATGTTGCAGAAGCTGTAGATAGCTTCACAGTGCTGTGCTTACCCCTTATGCCACCAGGAGGCCCTCTTCCTTAAGCTTTTGCCAGAGTCACACTCACTCAGGCCCAGTCCATCCTCACCCTAGGAGAGGCTGGGGGAGGGAGGATTCTTGCCCCATCACACAAACACCACACAAGTCAATGGGAGGTTGAGGCTGAGACTCACTGAGTGGCATCTCCTCACTCCTATCTTCCTGTCCTCACTCCTACCTTCCTGTCTTGAGTAGTGGGTGAAGCTCCAGACCTCAGCTCACCCCTCCCCTGTGCCTGGAGCCCACCCGGGCCCCTCAGGGACGCTTCATTCTCCTTCCTCAACCTCTCCCTCTCTCTAGGATCTATTCCTTCCATATTTAATCATCTTCCAATATCCCTCACATAGAGAAGCAAAAACAGTAACCAAAACACTTCCCTTTAGCTTTCTCCTCTATTATTTCCCTTCCTCCTCTCACCAGACTTCTTGAAAATCTTTCTTGTCCCTGGTTCTGCTTCCTCCCTCTGGCTCACTCTCCAGTCCCAGCTCCCGCTCATGCCTTCCCTCCAGCTGGGAGGGAGCCTGGCAGGACAACTGCCTACAGGTCCTCTCAGGCTGGCCTCCCCAGTCGCTCCCCTTCTGGAAAACTCTTCCAGACCATGGCCCTGCCTGCCTCTGCTTGCCCCAGGGCTCCCATCAGAGACCACAGCGTGTCTGTGTGGCTTCTTTCATGGTCTCATGGTCTCTGTCACTGCGGCTTGTCAGTTCCTGCATGGGGACTCTGATCTTAGTCCCTGGCATTGTTCCTGGAACAAAGCGAGTGCTCAACAATATTTGACTTAAGGCTTTACGCTGAGTGACATAAATCAGATGGAGAGAGACACCATATGATTTCACTCATATGTGGATGATAGGGAAAAAAATAAATGACAAACAGGACAAAAGAAAAACAAACTCTTTGAATATAAGAGTAAAAGAGTGGTTAGCAGAGGTGGGGGGAGGGGAGTGATACATCCAGTCAAAGGGGCCCCTGGATGGTGACCAGTGGCCACTGGACTTCTGGAGGCCAGACTGCAGCCATCCACACAGAAGGTGATCTCTGAGGCTGTGCAGCTGACAACCATACAATGTTCCAAACCGGTGTCATAATGCTACCTCGTTAAAGAACCAACATGCAAACCCAAAAAGCTTGTTAGATGAACTCGTGGAAGGCATGCCCTCTGTTTTAGGGACTTGCCTTCCTTTGGGAAAGACAAGCTGGTGGGAAAGAAATGGAGCTCTTAGCACTGAGAGAGGTGAATCCGGGCAGGAGACTGGTTCCCACAGTGACACCCCTAGTTCCAAGTGAAGCTGCTGTTGGCTGCAGGACACTAAACAGTCCCTGGGACAGACCGAGCCGGCAGCTGGCTAATGCCCTGGCAGTACTTTGAATGTAAATATATCTGTGTTTATATGAAGAAACACGCATTCAGCAGTGCTCTATGACACTGGAGAGGGAAAATGGCCTGATGGCACCGCTCAGCTGGTGGCTTCAACATCAACAAATACACTTGTACCATCTTCATTTCAGGATAGATCCAGGACCCATTTTCATTTAAAAAAAAAAAAAAAAAGTCTATGTCACAGGCTGGAAAGTTGCTCTCTTGCCCCACATCTGGCTGGCATGGCCCTTCTTAGCTGCACGATGGTAACCTCTGTGCCTTGGAACATCATCTGTGGGGTGGCATTAGTAAGCACTTAGTGACTTAATATGGGTAATAGTGGTCAGCACACAGAACAGTGTCTGGCCTATTGATCTAGAAAGCACCAGTGTTAGCTATGATTATGCTCTCCCGAGTTCTGCAATTTGGGATTTTTTGTTGCCCTCTGCACAGCTCTCACCTCAGTACAAACTCAAACCCTCCCAACAGGACTCAGAAAATGCAGGCTGGCGGCATCCTGGGGGCCATGATGAGGGCCCTGTGCCCCTGATAGTGAATAAAAATGCAGGGCGCTCAGCTACATTTTCATTTCAGATGAATGGCAAGGGATGTTTTAGTATACGCGTGTTCCGTATAATATTTGGTACGTATTTGCACTAAAAAAGCATTCACTGAAATTCAGATTTAACTGGACATCCTGTATTTTACTCTGGTGACACTGCTGGCTGCATTTCCTCAGGGCATTGCCCTCTGGCCTAGATGCCTGTTGGGCCCAAGCAGAGGAACAGACAGGATCCCGGACATAAAACCCAACAGCCCCATAGCGGAGTCTCTAAGTCTGGTCTCTCGGGGACAGACCTCTTCACTGTGTCTCCCTCGCTCCCGGCAGGACAAGATATACAGACTCCATCTGCCATCTTGGAGCCATGGGGGTATGGTTAGGTGGAGGGTACGGGGGGCTTCTGGCTTCTGGGTGTGAATCCCAACTCCATTCACTGAAGGAGGCCTTTATTCACTTTTTATTTTCCCACCCCCAACTTTCCTGGCAGCCCAGAGGTTGCTCCAAGTGACTGTTCTGTGTGCCTCGGTGCAAGACCAAGCCCTTGAGGAGCCTGTGTCAAATGCCACTGAGGGCACAGAGAAACGGGGAAGGGAGGGGCTGCCCCAATTACACAGGGGCAGAGCAAGGAGCAGGCAACTATTTAGTGAAAGCAAATGGGAAAGACAGCAAAAACTTAACAGGAATTTTCTGGCTTTTCCTAAAGTTGCCCAGGCTCAAAGAGTAGTGGGTGTCTCTGCAGCACAGACAAAACAGAAACAGTGACCAAGAAGATGCTGACGACCACCCCAAAGAGAAGGCCAATGGCCACGGGCTCTAGGACTGTCGAGTCTCTTTTTAAAGATGGCTTTGTACAGGATATTCTATAAAGTATAACTTTAAAAGGCAGGGTTTTAAACTGTTTGGTAAATGCCCATATACGGTATGGGAAAACAACAACAAAACAATGACCACCTTTCCTGAGCATTCTGGCACTTTCCATAGATCTGGCAGGATTCATCCCTTGTGTCCTCACAGCAGCAACTCTGTTTTCCCACCAGGAAGCCAAGAGACAGCAGTTTAGCCTAGAAACCAGCAGAAAGTCTTCTTTGAAGCCTCAATTTGTATAAGATTCAAAGTGAGTGGAGAAAAGCTTTTATAGGGATTGAAGGTAAATTTATTCAAGCTGGAAGAAAGGGAGAGCTGGACTGGATTTCAGTCAATTTAAAGTAAAAGAAAAATGTGGCATTTGATTTGTCAACTGAAGCTCAGTCTTCACATGTGTATTCATTAAGGATATTTCCTCTTTTGTCGCCACTTTACTGGGCTGACTGGCTGGCGTGCAAGAGGGAAGATTCTCTGGCATCAGAACAGCTTCTTCCTCCCTCCTCTAGGGAATGACTGGGGTGTGTCTGTGGGGAGAGGGTGCCTGCTAGGTTTAGCCCTTGTCATTCACCAGAGCATCCCCAGAGTTCTGGGTGATTGCATGGGGAGAGGGGAGCAGCTGCTTTATGTGCAAGCACCAAGTATGAGCTTCACATCCAAAGCTGGTTTCCCCAAATGGGCCCTGAGCAGCATTGCCCAGGCCACCTGGGGCAATGTCAGCCTGTGGTTCCTACCTGGGAATCCCCAGACCCTTACATAGCATAGAAATCCTGATAGATATGCTGGGGATTCTGACTCAGGGGTTTGGGGCAATATCCCAGGAATCCATATTTTCAAAAGCACTCCTAATTGACTGTGCCGAACAGTAGGTTTGGGGCTTGCTAACCCAGGCCCACATTTTACCCATTTTAGGCTTCTTATGTCCCTCCCTGACCCCAATCCCCTGGGCACAGGTCATCCAGGTTCAGCTTCAATACTTCCTGAGACAGAGAGCTCATTCTTCACAGGCAAGGTGCTGCATGATGTTCTGAATACTAGAAAGTTCTTTCTTTTGCCCCCCCCCACATTAAAAATCAATCAGCTTTATTAACACATATAGTAAATTGACATATACTCTAAATATACAGATACCACCGTATGCTCCTTGGTCAAAATTGAGATGCAGGCATTTAAGAAGCATTCTTGTTCTTCTGATACCAGGATCTCAGAGTTGGTGGTCAACAGAGAGAATCATTACTTAGCTAATGTGCACGCACAGAATTCTATGCCTTGTTATGAAAAAGTCATCTGTTCTTAGAAAGTTCTTTCTAACACTGAACCAAAGGTTTACTATCATTCCCCTCCAATACCAGGCTGCACCTGCCTGCCAGCTCCTCTTCCCTCTGCTAACTCTCTGCCTGCAAAGACTTTCTTGGGCCACCACCTCCTGAACAAGGCTCCCAGCTTGCCGACAGGCGTCCACTGGACATGTTTGACCACATCCTAGTAAATACCCAGCCACATCTGAACCTTATCCCAAAAAGCTCTGATGGGAAAAGAGGCAGACCCTGCCTTTTCTGTGCAGATCCTGTCCTTCCAGTGAGAGCTGTTTAGGTCTAAGAGCTAATAAAGGAAAAAAAAGCAAAAATTATGCTCCAGACAATCCCAGCCTCACTCACACACAATCCTAATTCTACAATCACTTTTACAAGGCTTTTTTCCTTGTATTACCTTAATGTTTTTTGTCAGTTACAACCAGAGTACATGCACTGCTTCTATTCTGCCATCTTCATAAAACACCATTTTCCTACATCCCTGCATCATTTCCCTAGTTATCACTGCAATGGCCACACCGTGGGGCATTCTGTGAGCTGGGCTCAAATCCTTGACTTGGGCCAGCACACTGGTGGGTCCCTGTATCTCTCCATTAGCTCGCCCTTTCCAGAGTGCCAGCCCCCTTATGTTCCTTTTCTTGTTTCATCTTCTACTTTCTGTCCTTTTAATCATGTCCCATTCCTGCCCTACCCTTTGCTAATAACCACCACCATGGCTGGAGCTAGGCCACCATGGGCCAGCCCTGGGCTGGGCACTTGGCGGATCTCATCCTCAGGCAATTCTTTTACGACTCTGTCCATAGTTACACGCAGCTCCCCATTATACATGAGAAAAGCGAGACTCAGATTGCCTGAGCAAGCCACCCAGGCTCACACAACCACTGTTACACTTCACTGGGCTTGAGACTCAGGTCTGTAAAAATTCTAAGCCTATGCTTATGTCAGTGTCCTATATTTCAGGAAATGAGATGTGGCTGACTATGGACTTGATCCCTTGTAAAAATGAGCCTCATAAATAGAAAGTTGCAGTAAACCTTGCTGATTTTATTCTTCTTTGTTCCAGGCTTAGAGATAAACTTTCTGTTTGCTAATGTGTGAAAGACATGCCTCTCTAACTCCTGTGCAGACTGAGCAATTAAGGCCTAGACACAGGAAGCTACTGAGCCGGAGAAGGATAGAGGAACATGACTTAGAACCCACAGTGGCAGGGAGCAGGTGGAAGCAGGCAGAATGAGGGGCACCCCAGGAACCCCTAAATCTGCATGCTCTAAATGGGTTCTACCATCCACCCTATAATGACAAACATACTCTCAGTGTGTAAGACCTTCAATGGAAAAGAACTTTAATACAATTAGTGTGCAACAGAGAGAAAAGAAAAAAACATAGGTAGAATAGTTTTCCCATGAAACACCCAAAGTTGCCCATCCCCTCGTGGGTAAATGCCCAGCCAAATAGGGTTGGCTCAAAGCAGGGCCACTGAGACCCACAAGCTTGCCACAAGTCTAGGGCACCTCCTGGTGGGGACCCATGGGAAAGGGACAGAAGGGGGCAGGCAAGTCTGGAATGAAAAGAGCAAAATCCAAATCAAGATAAAAGCTGCCAATGTTAACCTCCCCTTATATCGCTCACCCACATCTGTTTCAAGTGTCTCCTTCCATGTCCTCCAAGTCCCTGGTACAAGTCCAAGCCTAGAAATCACGTGCAGCTTCTTCCTCACGTCTCTGCTCCACATGCCTCCTCAAATTGTTTTTGGCTTCTCCTCTCTGCTCAGCAGCACCCTTCCTTAAGTGGGGCAGGGAAGCTGGGCCCTCCCCTTTCTACAGATATCTCCGAAGGTCAAGGTGAAAATGGGTCAGTGGAGGGGGTCATGCCCACGGTGGGTGGCCCACCCGTAGTACCATCTGGGGTCAAACCGTTCCCCCTCACGCCTTCTTCAGGACCAGCCTTGCCCAGGGTGCCCAGCTCCACTCCTTCCTGGCCCTTCCCGAGGGGCCCGGCCAGCTCCATGCCCTCCTCTCCCCAATCCTGACCACGCCGCCCAGGGCCATCACACACTCCTCTGAACTCCTCTGCAATTATGCTTTCAATAATTCATTCGGCAATTAATCATATCCTGCCTGGTGATGTCTCTTCTATCCCGTTGAGCTGTTATTTAGAAGTGCAATTGTTTAACTTCCCTGAGCAGCATATGCTGCCTTGCTAATCGAGTCTGGTTTGTCGCTGTT
Source organism: Talpa occidentalis (assembly GCF_014898055.3). NCBI lineage: Eukaryota > Metazoa > Chordata > Mammalia > Eulipotyphla > Talpidae > Talpa > Talpa occidentalis. Next base: position 58,315,376 of record NW_023601212.1, read on the forward strand.
TATTCCTTGCAGTCACCCAACCAGGAGAAGTTTGAGCCCGGCACTGGGGATGGGCAGGGATCCTCAGTGAGGGGGTGATGGGAACAATCAGGAACCTTCTGACAAGGGCTTCTGGGAGAGTTAGACAGCCCTGTTAGCCTCCTTTCCTCCTGGCTCCAGGTTATGAAACAGCTCAGGATGCAAACAGCCCCGGGAATTTTCCATGTGTTTGTACTAGGGCATTGCATTTCCTGTGGGCAAAAACCATTCATTCTCTTTTCCCAGAGGCTGTTTAATACGGGGTGGCAAATCTGGAAAGAGAGCCAGAAGTCCCAGATGGACCAGCTCTGCCACTTCCCAGCTGTGTGCCTGAGGCCTGGGGGAGCCATTTCAGTTCTCTCTACCTCAGTTTCCTCATCTCTAAAACAGGGTAAAAATGCTGCCTCTCTCAAGAAATTGTTTTGAGAATCATGAAAGGAATATGCACACTAGCGTTCTCTGTGTAGTCTGGGCACCCCACAAACATCAAACCCCCCCTTATCTTCACAACTCCTTTGAAGTAGATTCTTTTATTATCTCATTTCACACAAAGAGATCCAGGGATGAGGAGCAGAGGAGGCATGGAGGGGGGTGTTCTGGGGGACACAGGATGGCACACGAGGAATAACGGTGAAGGAGTGTTTTCATACGCACGGGGTGCTGTGTGGGGTGAGAGATAATGGGACAGGACCTGGGTGGGGGTGATCTGAATGTTCCCTGAGTGTTTCCATGTCTCTGGAGGGGGAGGGAGGGCGGCAGTGGGGAAGTGCCAGGCCAAAATGAACTTCCTGATGGAGACATTTGCTTGAGACGAACTTGGCCAGGAAGAGAGGAGCAACCTCAAGTTGGGGCAAAAGGTTCTGGGGATAGTTGCTAAGGTCAAATCTATAGACATATCATTAACTCCACGTCTGAGTCACCATCAAATCCCATTGGCCCAGACCTTCAAAATATATCCAAAAACAACTGCCATTTGCACTGTGGCCTGAACTGCCATCAGCCCTGAGTTTCTGGGATAGCTTCCCTACCAGGCCCCCTGTCCCACCCCTGCCTCTTTGCACCCATACTCCACTCAGTACATGTGTGTTTAAAATAGACACAGATCCTGAGCTTTCTCAAGCAATCCAGGGGCTGCTATTGTCCTCGGAGTACGGCTAGGCTCTGGGGTGACCTTTAAGCCTCCAGCATGTGGGGTCTCATCCCTCCAAGTTCACCTTCTAGCACTTCGGCTCTCCCTCCTTCAGGCTTGCTGGCCTCCACTCCTCAGAATGACAGGCCCATGTCCATCTCAGACCTCCTCCCTTGCCTGCCACTCTTTCTGGATTGTTTCCCCCATACACTTGCCTGGTTTGATTTTTCACTTCCTTCAAGTCATGTTTAAATGGTCACCACCTGCTACATCTCAGGGCTCCCTACCCTGCTCCCTATCCTCTCTGCTGCTTTATTTTCCTTCCCAATAAAGAAGAAATATATCTTTCCACTCCTACTACATTATAGATGTTATTTCTTTCCCCCCTCTCCAACTCTGCCCCCAATCCATAATGGTTAAGAATTTTATTATTTTTCTCCTTGCCATAACTCTGTTTTTTTTTTTTTTTTTTCTGTCTGGCATGTGGTGGGCTTGGGGGAAATGCTGATGAATGAATGAATGTGGCGTGATTGGTGATTGACTATGCACCACAGGCCCCAGGATGCTGTGGGGTAAGTGAAGGCACCACACGGCAGTTCTGAGGAGAGAGGGAGAGGAAGGGAGGGAGGAAGGGAGGGAGAGAAGGCTACAGCGAAAATCCAGCTTGCTGAGACTTAAGCCCTGAGGCCTTCCATTTCATTCTTTATTATAAAGACACATCTCTCCCCCTCCGGCACAATCAGTAAAATCAGTAAAATCGAATGTCTCTTCTGCTCTCTGTAAAGGCCCCGTTGCTTTGGGCAGATGCTACAAGCTCAGGTGTCCCTGAGGCTGGATGGGCCTGCACCCTTGGCTGAGGCGGGAAGTTCGGGTGCCAGGGATGTCTTCCTGTTTCAGGCAGAGAGTGGGACAGGGTGTCTGGGCCTCCACAGGGACCTTCGAAGCAGCTAGGTGTGAGTGGGGACCTCTGAGAGGGAGGCTCGGGAAGGAGAGGCCAGCTGTAAGAGGGGCTCACAGGCCATTCAGGGAGACAGGTGAGGGAAGATGGGACACTGGCACATGGAGATGGCTCCCCCACAGGTAAGGTGGCAATAAATTGGGACCATCTGTACCGTTTTTTAGACATTTTAAGGAGAGCCAGACTCCTAGAACAAAGAAAACAGCTCTTCAAAAGGGAGAGACAGAGAAAAAAAACAAATACAGCAGCCAACCTGCTTTCTCTCTCTCTCTCTCTCTCTCTCTCTCTCTCTCTCTCCATCTAATCATAACAACATATTCCAAACAGGTTCCAGAGCTGTCCTTGGGAGGGATGTTTGAAATAAATATATATATCCCTGAAATGTTAACTGTCAGCTCTCTCAGGAAATGCCTCTGCTCAAACAGACTTTCCTGGACTTTCATTTCATGAATGTTGAAAATAAGATTTTGGTAACAAAGGCAAGCAGAACTGGTGACAATTGTTCTTGAAGGCCTGCTCCCTTTTTTGCTTCCTCAGCATCCACCCCACACCCAACCCTACACTGGTGACATTTCTCTCCTCCCCCCAGAACTCTTCTGAGAGCTCGTGCGTGTCCCTTCCATTACTCAGGAGGATGAGGAGGGGACAGACTGTGGGGACAGGCCCACCTCAGAGTGGGTCCTACAGGGCCAGTGAGCTCAGCCCCAACCATTCTGGCCCTAAGTCTACTCATCTGTATCATGGGCAGCATAGTGGTCACTGCACAGGCCACTGGTAAGGATTGAAGGACATCATGAATGGAAATGGGTGGTGAGTTGTCAGTACTTGCAGAAGGCTTGGCTTTCAGGATCTTTCTTTCTGGGTTTAGGGGCACCCCAGAAGGCTCCCAGTCCAGCCTCTGGGAACTGGCCCACATTCCCGAGGATTTCCTTCTTTAAAATTTTTGTTTCTTTCAACATTTTGACAAAAAGAGAAGAAGGGTGGTTAGAAGGCAGGTAATGAAAAATAGTAGAGGTCAAGAGAGAAAGGGGTTTGAGGCAGTTGCCAGACAGGGCAAGAAGGGACTGGAATGAGACCTTCCTCGGCATCAGACCCAGAGAGCAGTGCTTGATCCAATCTCACCAAATCTACCACACCACCAGCCAGGAGGTTGCTAGCCTGGCCCACGTTCCAGACAGGGAAGCTGGGAAATGGGGTTCCCCTGACTACTGGGAAAAGGAAGGCTAAGGATTTTACAGGCAATGCAGGCTCCCTGGGAGGAGAAAGAGGATGACCCATAAGCAGTCATTCAGCTACCTGGAGTGGAGTTTCCAGATTACCCATTGGCCACCAGTTTATCTCACACTGGTCCTGTGACATGATGGAAAGATTCCTTGTGGTCTATTAGGAGCCATTTGTGGATGGGGAAGTTCAACAATTGACAAGATCTCACAGTTTATAAGCAGCAGAACTGGGATTTGAACTCTTGTTAGTCTCACTCTGAAGATCCTGTAAAGGTAGCGTGGTCAAGAGATACTGAGGGCAATGAGAGATCAAGGGAAACAGGTACTTAGAGCTGGGCCTCCCTAGCCCCCAAAGCTTTAACTCCGTGGTTGTCAGAGCTTTTAGAGGGCGTTTCCCAGCTCAAATCCTGGCACTCACTTGGAAGGGCACAAACCCAAGGTCAGACCAGCATGGGTTCCAATGTGTTCTTGGAAATATTTATAAAGGAGGCCTGTAGCCCTTGGGTCTCCTGCAGCCCCTGTGCCTCCTGCTGGTGACAGACTCCATCCTATAGGCTATCAGTGCAGAGTTCTAGCGGGTTGGGCCAAGGGAGGACTTGACAGAAACTTGGCTTTGGCCCAAGTGCATGTTTGTGGCTGGACATTTCCTCCCAACTAATAAGCAAACAATCATTATTTTTCTCTGGCTTCAGAGGCTCAGCAAGAGAGCAATAATCGTGGCTTATCGACAGACAGGGAGCGCTTAATAGGCCACAGAGCGACGAGGATCAGAGATGAATGAGGCCTGTGCTATCGATTATCGGGGCCCCTTCCACCCTTCCCAGAGAGTGTCCCCACCCTCTATTTTCTCTCTTGGCTCCAACAACATCCAATGTGATTAGCTGGACTGTGTATATGTGGGAGATGGGCGGGCTCTGTGTCCCATCCACCCAAACCCCAAGGTAAAGAACCTTTGTGTAATTGTGAGAAATATGAAAGGCTATCTGAAGTACATGGCTCAGCCCTAAATCCTGCATGTCCAAGCCAGAGTTCTATTTTATCTTTGCAGCAGTGCAATAATAGCAAGCTTTCCATCAAGACAGACAACCATGGCCACAGAAGCAGTGTCTCCCATCGATTCTTATCCTGTAGCAGCCAGATAGTGTCCTGTTACTGGGAGTTGGGGCCAAAAGAGGGAGGTGATCAGTGCCCACTCCAGGCTACACTTCCAAGTCAGAGGAGAGGGACTAGGGAGGTCAGGGAGGAGGATCTAGGTCCACAGGGCCCTGAGGATTCAGCAACACCCTGACAATTGTGGGGCAAGATTTTGTATGTGTAGTCCATGGCTTTTATGAGATTTTCAAAGGCATCCTTGCAAGATCCTAAATATTAGGATCGTGGCCATCGCAGCCCCCACATTACTGATGTGGAGATGGCTTCTGTAGGTGCTTATCCCCACCACTGTGAGAAGAGTCCTCTGCCTTTCATCTGCTTCCATGCCTCCTGAACTTTGCGCCCTGTTTCTGGAACACAAGAGCTCCTCTGGCTGAGCCACAGAAGCTGCAGGGTCTGTCCCACTGGCCCACCAGGCTGCCCGTGGAGAGAGCTCTTCCCACCCATTCCCAATCCTTAGTCACAGGGAGGGACCCTTGTCCTTACAAGGGCAACTCCTGAGAGACTTTCACTTAAAAGCCATCCTGCCCACCCCCCCACACCCCCGCCCCATGACCCCACTGGGGTGGCCCAGGCTTCATTTCTGCTGTGACAGACAGGGCCTCTGCAGGGTGAGCTGTGTGACCTCGGCAGGGCTCCAAGGTGAGGAAATACCCAGTGTCTCTGCTGATGCTGAGATATAATTAGCCTCCACTCAGGCCTCCTTGAAGGAGTCACTAATCATGTTAATTAATAAGCAAATTCATTAATTAAATTTTGGGGCTTCCCAAAGAGTTTCTGGAATGATAAGAGGAAATCTGGAAATGGCCCTGGTTGGGGTATGGGAGACAGAGGAGTTGCCTTAAGTGGAGTAGTGTGTGTGGGGCGGGGGGCGGGGGGGGGGCCATGAGGGGATGTGTTTCCAGGTGCCATGCCAGATTTCTTCTCAGCCAGGAAAGCTTTGGGTTTCACAGTGAATTTGAAGGCCAGGGCTTCTGAGGGAGACATTCCCTTCCAGGTGGGGTCAGTTAAACAGGTCAGGACAGCTCCTGGGAGTCACCCCACCTGGGGAGAGCAGTGCTCTACTGGAAGGGTGTGAGGGCGGTCCTGGCTGGAGGCGGGTTTATGGATGGGCTGACAATCGCTCAAGACCTCTTTCGGTCTATGATTGTGAGCACTCTGCTGGGCTGAGGGACCAGGGTGGTGGGGGTGGGGCAGCTGTGGGAGTCATCCTGGTGACAGACAATGTGCCTTTGTGGTTGCTATAAGAGCCAAGAAAGCCAGAAGGACAAGCCAGGCACTTCCAGGTGGAGACTAAGAGGAGCTGGAGTGAAAGCACAGCAGCCTGACCCACACACAGCCACCAGCTGGCTGAGGCCCTGGAGAGAGGCGGCAGACTAAGCAAGAGCCTGGAAGTGGATTATCTAGGCTCTAAGCACAGAGGTGGCAGTGGGGGCCAGAAAGGCAGATTGGGAAGGGTGGTTGGGCCCAAGTTCTATTTGGGATAGGTGATCTGACTTCCAGTGTTAGTGGATTAGTGAGGTACACAGCAGGACCTCAGTCTTAGGGGGTCTGGTCTTTATTTCCCTCCCCCACCCCAAGAACAGACAAGTTTATTGGGCTAAGATGAGCTGGCTAGACCCATCCTAAATTTTATGGTTAACATCCACAATACCACAGTCTAACATGGGAATTCTCTTTACCAGGCCCATGCGTGGGGCTCAGCCAGGTGTATTCCATGACGAACATTTCATGGCATTGACCTCAGTCATCTTCACAACAGGCTCTGGGGTTGGGGGAATTGGACTGACACTGAGGTGCTACTGGGGATTCTGAAGGCACTTAGGGTGTGTCAGTTCACTGGAAGGTGGGTGGCAGGTGGATCTCTATCTTGTGGCTACAGCCCCTTCCTCATAGCTGTTTTAACCTTCAAAACCTTTGTCTGGGAGCCTCCCTGGTGGTACAGGCAGTTGAGTGCAGTGCTATGAAGCTGTCTGCAGCCTCTACAGCGTGGGTTCATCCTGGCCGGCCTGGGAGATACCCACATGGTGCAGCAGACCTCTCCTGTTTCACCCGCTGCTCCCCTCAGCAGTGTATTTCAGTCAGTCTGCCTGTTCTGTTCCCTGCTGTCTCTGGTGAATCCTCTCACCCTCCTGCACATCTGACCTGTACCCTGGTTCTTGTATGTATAAATAAATAAATCTTTTAAAAAAATCTTTAAAAAAACAAACGAACAAAACCTTTGCCTGGCTTTTTTTTTTTAAAAGATTTATATTATTTTTATGCATACAAGAGCTGGAGTACAGGCCAGAGGTGCGGGGGAGTTGGGGGGGTGAGGTGGTGAGAGGATTCACCAGAGACAGAATGGGGAACAGAACAGGCAGATCTACTGAAACACATTGCTGAGTCAGCAGAGGTCTGCTGTGCCATGTGGGCTGCTCCCTGGCTGGGGATTGAACTTGTGCCTGCAGTGACTGCGGTTAGTTTCGTAGGTTGCGTCTCAGCCCCTTGAGCCACCAGGGAGGCTCTGCCTGGCTTTGATTTTGGGAGGGAGGGGCTCCGATAAAACTTTTAGTAACATATTGAAAGAAAGAAGTCTCTGGGCCTCTCTGATGAACCTGTGAAGCAGCCCACCAGGGCCTGGTCTTCAGTGGGGGATGCTGCAAAGGACAAAGGCAGATTCTTGCCACCTTGATGGGAAGAGAGAAGACTATATACAGCGTGTCTCAAAGCCTGTCCCCTTGGCCCAGCCCCACACCTACAGAGGCAGTCTGGGTGGTGTGTTTTCCCCAAGACCTCTGTGAGGAGGGGCAAAAGCACCCTCAAACACAAAGGTTGTTTTATCAATGGCAGTGCCTCCACTGGCTTTATTTCGTGCACAAAAGGGAGAGTGGCAGAACAGGCGTCAGCACTGCAGAGGGTCCTGAGACTTTTCAGGGGTGCTATCAATTATCAGGGTCCCTTTCAGACACCTGGAAAAGGCTTTTTGAGAAGGTGGTTCTGGAAGTGCTGCCATGGCAGGTGGAGCCCTGGCCTGCACAACCCAGGTAGATACAGTGACTGTGGTTCCATTGGTATCACAGGTTGGGGGAGGCACGGGGACCCCCAGCAGGCAGGTCATGGATCAGGGCATCTCTGTTTCCATCCTGAAAACCAAAGGACACCTGAGGCTCCCCCAGAGAAGGGAAAAATTTATGAAGTTCTGTTTAGTCTCATACCAGACAAGTCCATTAACTCATCACTTGTCTGTCAAGACTGTGCTTCCATCCTAGCCACTAGGTGATCAATAAGTTACAGAGGTCGCTGGACTTCACAAGTCTGACAGTTTGTACCAGAGAACCAAGCTACAGATAACATTTAAATTTGCAGACTTTTGAGTTAGCCCAGCAATTCTTCCTGTACCTACCCAGTGTCCTTCTTCCACGTGATTCTTTGCTTGGATTTGTCATCGCCTGTGATTGCGATTCATAAGAAATACATACTTGGTCATTCTGATGACCAGACCCATAGATCCTGGTTCACAAAAGCCTGGTAATTTCCAAAGGGTTGACTGTTAAAGGTGTCTCTTGTTAGTCTAATGAAGTGACTTTTTGGGAAACACTTCAGGGTGGGTCTGGTTGCCAGGGAAGCTAAGATGAATAAAGGGTGACTTTCAGTTTGGAGGAGAGAGAATCTGACAAAGTTCAGAAGCCGGTCATGGCCTTACAGTCCTTCCTGATGTCTGTTTCCTGCCCCAGGCTCTTGCCCTGATTCCTAGATTCCCCAGGACATGGCACATGACTTGACCTGGCCTGTACCTGGCTGTGTTGGTCAGGGAGCTGCAGATGGTGACTGCACTCTGGGCTCACCTACAGCTGCATCAGGCACTAAGATAAATGCGAACTGAACATGTCATCTTTGGGACCCAAAGGACAAATAAAAGAATAATTAGCTCTTTTCTAATTGCTTTTTCCTACTGTGAACACCAGGCACACACAAAGTACCCGAGTCACACGCAGAGGCCACAGTGCTCTAGAAACGGGACACAAGAGTGATCAGAACACCCAGGCATTTTGTAAGTCAAGTCAGGAAATCTAGAAAGAGCTGTGACCAAATCTTACCCACTTACTATTTCCAGGCATGTCTCTCTCTGCGGTTATTGTCTTATCAAAGATTTATATCTGTCTCATAAGTATCTTTAAATCCTTGGTCTCTTGTGAGGCCTAAAGCCAAGAATTGACATTTCTTCAATGTAAATAGGAAATATTACAGAATGAATTGAGGTTGCTTGTGTTTTTGTTTTTTTTTTTTAAATTGCTTTCTTGACTTTTAACCCTGCAGCCTCACTATTGAATTCTACTGGCGGTTGCTCGGGATAAGCTTGTGATTTCTTCCATGTGACACCAGGGCTTCAAAACAAGCTATCCACATCTCCAAATAGTGGCTCAGGTCTGCTGGTGCCAAGTCACAAATTATATCCCATAGTTACTAGAAGGAAGGAAGATGGGTGATGAGAGTGTGGTGGCCTCTTTATGAAGTCACTTTCCTAATTCTCTAACCACTTGGGTGCTGGGCTTGGAAGGCCTTTCCCAGGGAAACTGAGTCAGTGATGGATTTGGGGGCCCCGATTAGTTTCCAAGTGCCCTCCCTCCCTCCCTCCCTCCCTCCCTGCTTCCCTCCCTCCCTCCCTTCCTCTGTTAAAAAGTTGTTCCAGTCCATTTTAAAACGTGAAAGATTTATACCATCTGAAGAGAAACAAGAGCATTCCAGTCTATTTGAAAATTATCAACTCTTCTGATGCCCAAACTTAGCTCCCAATGGTGAGTAGACAATGAGACATGGGGAGGCAGAGGGTCTTGATGACGCCGCATCCATCTACAGTCCCGTAGATGACTGACTGTGGTTCTAGGTGTTATTTCTGGAGAACAAGAGCCTGCCCCAGTGCTGGGTTTTACATCTGTGGTGTGGAGCTCAGTTCTAGGAGATGGGGCTTGAAGCTGAGTGTGCGTGTGCGTGTGCGTGTGTGTGTGTGTGTGTGTGTGTCAGGGTTGACGAGCAGGGTGAGAGGAGACTGATGGGGTGGAGAGGAAGGGCAGTGAGGGCCACTTACCCCCTCTTCTGTCTCCCTTGAGTCCCTTTCCTCACCTCACTTCTCCCACTGCCCTCCCCTCTCTCTGTCCCCTCATTCCTCTTATCCCTCAGCTACTGTCCCTGTCTTGGGGAAAGTTGGGGGTTCTGGGGAGGCTGTGGAGAGGGAGGGCCACTCAAGCACTGCCTGACAGCAGCTGGAGTTGGACAAAGACATTCCCGCCTTGGCCAGCTCAGAATATGCTGGGGAAGGAGCCACCCAGAATATGCTGGGAATAGGGAATCCATTCTTCAGAGGGACCAGAGTTTGGGGAGGCTTCTAGATATTTGCAATAACCTTTTAGATTGATGAAGTAGATAAAGCATGGGGCATGCACTCATGTGTGTACTCATGTATGTGTGTATAAGGGGAGAAAATAAGCTCCATCACAGAAATGAAGAAAGGCTTACCTAAGGTTACCTTTCATATGGGGTGCCCCATTTTAGTTTCCCCTAAACAAACTAGTGCGTTTACCCACTGATTTGCAGAGACACTGTACAAAGTGAGGTGCATCTATGGACAAGAGAACTGAGGAATTACGTTGGTTTCTTTGCTGCTCTGAGAATTTACCCCCCTTTCTCTTCAGGCTTCGTTTTCCTGTATGGTTAAGGTACCCAGGCTCCTCATTTCAGGTATCTGAAGGACTACCTGCTTGTTCTCTGTAAGCTCCATGAGGGCTGGTCCATGTCTGTCCTCACTATGTTCTCCTGTTACAGGGCAGGGAGAGGGGCAGCCCAGACCCCGCAAACCTGCCTGCTCTAAATAGGTTCTGCCGTCCGCCACATCAACACAAAACATGTGAGACTTTAATGAAGAGGAACTTTAATACAATTAGGAAACAATACAGGAAAGACAAAGAATATAGTTTCTAAATCAAGCTCCCAAAGTTACCCGTCCCCTCATGGGTAAAAGTCCACCCAAGCAGGATTGGCCCAGAGCAAGGCCCCAAAGCCTGCCACAAGTCTAAAGCATCTTCCAGTGGGGATCCACAGAAAAGGATCAGAACCAGCCAGACAAGTCTGGAAGGAAAAGAGCAAAATCAAAATCAAGACAAAAACCGCCATGGTTACCTCCCCACAGGTCTCTCACCCACATCTGTGTCACCCAGTCCACGACCAAAAGACAAGCGCAGTTTCTTCACGTGTCTCTCGGCTCCATGCGCCTCCTCCAGGTCTCCTTCTGGCTCCCTCCTGCTTCCTTCCTTCCTCAGTCTCCTCTGCAGCTTCTTCTCTTCTCTTTTTAGCTCCATCCTCCCTTGGGTGGGGCAGGAAACCTGGAACATCCCCTTTTCCTGGGGACCACCCTGTTACACCCCAGAGGTGGCAAACTGCCTGACAGAGGAGGAACTCAGAAAATAGGCAAGAATGAATATCCATTTTACCCCCACGACTTTGCCCTCTACTCTCCCTGCTCCCACACTCCTACCTTCTCTCCCCAATCAAGGGGCAGTGATTTTTACCCCTATTTTTGCCTTTTCCTCCCTGCTCCCAGGTTCCCCAGTAAACTTGTTAACTACTCTGCATTTGGGGATACAATGGGGTGTAAACACCGGGGGACCCTCCTGGGTGTCCCCACTCTTAAGACTGAGCTGTGTGCTTCCAAGGCTGCTGGGAGGAGGGGCTGTTTCAGGATGGGAGGAGAGAGCTGCTGAGGCCGCAGGGAAGGTATTTATAGAGACAACCCTGGAGCCCAGAGATGTTCATATCCTTGGAACCTTCCCTCATTTAGAAATTTCTAAAGATAGATCACTGTGGCATCTGGTATGAGACAGGGTACACTAATTCCTTTTAAATCCTCCAAGCATTTTCTTCTAATAAATGCTGACCATTTTTCTCAGTGTGACTTCTTCCTCCCGCCCTCTCCATTCTCCTCCATCCTGCTGCTCACCTCAGTGATGGATGATGGTCCGCGCCTGAGGAACTGAGGTAGCAAGTAGGTGAGCCACGTGCTCAGGGCACCTCTGTGATGGTGCCATCATGGGCCAGAATCAGCAGCAAGGGCCAGACAGGAGAAGGCAACTCATGGGTTTTGACAGCTGGCCCTTTGCGAGCTCAGCCGTGTACACCCTGTGACACTTTTTTAAAAAAGATTTCTTTATTTATGGATACAAAAACTGGGGTGTACACCAGAGGTGGGGGAAGGGTGAGGGGATTCGCCAGAGAGAGTGGGGAGCAGAACAGGCAGATGTACTGAAATACACTCCTGAGGGGAGCAGTAGGCGAGACAGGAGAGGTCTGCTGCGCCCACACACTATGATATTTAATCCTTGCACCACCTCTGTGAAGCACACATCTGTGTGAAAACACCCATTTTATGGATGAAGAGACTAAGGCTTACCTCAAGTTACTCTGAATTGGTGGAGTTAAGCTGCTACTCATTCAACTCAGTCTAGGCGCCTAGGGAGGAAGGTAGGAGAATAATGACACTTTGGTCTAAATTCGTCTCTGCCCTTCTTGGGAAGATGATCAAGAGGTTGGGGTGGGAGATAGAGCTATCCAGAGAAAGGGGACTTGTAGTTTGCTGCATCCCAGCTGAGAATGATCCAATTTGTCCTTCTCAGTTACTTAAACTCTCATCCTGCAGGGCTTGTCTTAAGCACCCCATCCCTACCCCTTTCCAGAAAACACCTCATTTCTCTCTTTTTCCACCTACCAGAGCTCTAAACATTCTGCAATTACAAAGTCAATAAGCTTTAAAGAACACATTCCAATCTCCTGGTTGACTCTGAAGTTCCTTCCTCATCATCAGAGTCCATCCTCTGCTTGAGTCTACTCCACTCTCAAGACAGCCAGCTGCTCCCAGGGAGACAGCGCTGAACAGTCACATGTTCATCCTGCTTTCAGCAGAAATGTGCCTCCGGTCACTGCCAGTAACTGACACCTGTTCTCCAGACATGGTCCACGGCAGCCTTTGGACATTTGAAGAAAACTTCAGGGGCCCTTCTGGTTTTCACTTCCCCAAACAAGACCAGGAGAACCTCATTTGATGTCATTTCTTTTTTTTTTTTTTTTAAAGATTTACTTATTTATGCATACAAGAGCTGGGATACAGGCCAGAGATGTGGGGGGTGAGAGGATTCACCAGAGTCAGAGTGGGGAACAGAACAGGCAGACTGACTGAAGTACACTGCTGCGGGGAGCAGCAGGTGAATCAGGAGAGGTCTGCTGCGTCATGTGGGCTGCTCCCTGGCTGGCCGGGGATCAAACTCGTGCTGTAGAGGCTGCGGATTGCTTCATAGTGCGGTTCTTGACCTCTTGCGCCACCAGGGAGGCCCTGATGTTATTTCTTTTGCCTTCCTCCTGCCTGACTTCTTACCTTCCTTCTAAATGTGAGGGTGCAGGGTGAAGGCATGGTTTTAAAGTAACTGGAGAAAACCTAGTCTAAGCAGTATGGGCATGCTGGAAGGTCAAAGTCATGCCTTCAGAGGTCAAGGTCAATGTGTTTTACAGTAGCATTGAGACCTATGTCTTCAAAAGGTTTAAATGACATCATTTTGGCAGTAACTCATGGAACACTAAGAGATTCCCCATTGCTCTTGAGAAAAAAATAAAATTACCAAGTCTCATTAAAAGCAAAATCAAGTTTAGGAATATGCAAATTAACAACCATTGTTTTTAAAAATCTTTTTCTCCCTAATCTTACATCTGCTAGGCTGGAGGCTTGGAGTTAGAGGACAGGGCATGCACAGAGGCCAGCTTGGGCCTCCATCTAATTGAAGACCTTGGCAAAGTTACTCAGGAAGGACTGGGAGGAGAAGGGCATCTGGGCATCTGGACAGCTTCGGGTAGAAGATGCCTGAGGAAGGAGGATGTGGGAGCAGGAAGGAAGGATGGGGAGGCCCTGCTGCTGGCTGCCTGCGTCTATGTACCGCACCACAATTAATCCTCAACACCACTGGGGGAGGGAATTGTCATCATTCTGTGTTAAAAATGCGGGAGGAGGCTCAGCAAGCTTAGGTGCAAGATTGCAGCAGATTCATGCTCCTTCCAAATTCATGCGCCTTCCTTCCACTTTGACACGCTCGTGTTCATTTCTTTTTTGTTTCATGCGTGAGATCTTGGGAGATTGTGTAGCACCCGAGGCCACACCTTGCCTCTGACCCTGCCTGTATTTCCCCTCCCCCATCACTCCCCATCAGAGGCACGCAGGAAAATGACTCAGGTGAATTGCATTGGTTCCAAGTATGATGTGAGCCCCGGGATGTACAGGGAGAGAAAGCACGGGAGGGCCCCTTACTCAGCCGCTGCTCTGCAGCTCCAAACACTGCCTGGGGCCTCCCCAGCAGAGGAAAATGTCCATTGTCCTCAAGGCCTTCTTTCAATTTAACAAAGGAAGACTAATCCTGCCCCACCCTCTCCTCACAATGCAGGAGGAGGTAAAGACAAGCACTGGGTGGAGTGACATTATTCCCCTTAGTAACTCAGAGTAATAATCTTTGTAGTCATGGTCTTCTTGGGGCTCATTGTCACTGAGGAATCTTTCAACCTTGCCCTAGTCTAGCCTTTCCGCTCCCTACACCAGCCTGCCTTCCCTGCCGTGCAAATGAACTGGGTTGTTCCAGGGCTTTCTCTGGATCGTTACCCTCTCTATCAAGCTTCACTTGAGGAAGCTGACTGATTTAGCAGTGAGCTCCGTTATCCTGTGTGCCAGGTTTCTTTCCAGGTTTCTTTCTCTGTCAGGAGATTGACTGAGAAGGAGACCTGGAGGGGGCGCACGGAGCAGAGAGACATGTGAAGAAACCGAGCTTGCTTCTCAGCCTTGGACTGGAGCCAGGGACTTGGGGGACATGGAAGGAGACACCTGAAAGAGACAGAGATGAGGGTGAGAGACCCGTGGGGAAGTTAACAATGGCAGCTTTATCTTGACTCATATTTTGATTTTGCTCTTTTCCCTCCAGACTTGCCTGGCCCCTTCTGCCCCTTTCCTATGGGCCCCCACCAGGAGGTGCCCTAGACTTGTGGCAAGCTTGTGGGCCTCAGCATTCCTACTTTGGGCCAACCCTGTTTGGCTGGGCATTTACTCACGAGGGGATGGGTAACTGGGTGTTTCATGGGAAAACTAACTATATTCTTTCTCTTCTTTTTATTGCACACTAATTATGTTAAAGTTCTTTTCTATTGAAGGTCTTATGCATTAGGGTATATTTTGTCTTGATATGGCAGATGGCAGAACCTATTTAAAGCAGGCAGGTTTAGGGGTCCTGGGGTGCCCCTCAGCTTGCCCTGTAATAGATTGATCTTAGCACCACATGCCAAGGTGACACACAAGGGAGAGACTACCCTTCACCAGTGACACAAAACAGCAAGTGAGTTGGGGCTTGCCGTGGGGAGCAAGCCCAGAGTACTGGGACCCCAGGAGGGCTGTATCTTGGTACTTGTCTTTGGAGAGGAAAGAATTCAACCTCTAGACCAAAGTTACAGAAAAGCAAGAGATTTATTGATAGGCAAGAGGAAGGACAGTAAAGCTCTCTGAGCAGAGAGGAGTACTGAATGGGTAGCCACTGAGGGGGCAAGAAATAGGTGTTTATAGTGGGCAAAGTGGGTTTTGGCCTCTGAGTATCTCTGCGTTGTGTCTCTTGCTGACTGGCTGGGCCTGTGGTGTCCCCTGGGCTACTGTAGCCCACTGAATCTTGCCATGTTACCTGGCCTGCCTTCTGGAACCAGTTTTGGCCCATTAATTGAGTTGAGGGAGGGGCATACTCCTGTCCATGATTGTTCTCCAATCAGACTGATAAATGGACCTAGGGCACCTGGACTTGGGGGGTGCCCTCCTGGTTCCCACTGATTGTTCAGATTGATAAGTGGGCTTGGGGCACCCTGTTCCTAACTGACTCCTGTACACATTTCCTCACATCCACATTCACAAGCACAGGAGCGCCTAATGTGTCAGCCTATACGGAGAGTCTCCTCATCCACAGCTTTTGGGAAGATCGTCTTTGGTCCATATCAGCAACTTCAGTTTGAACCCCAGGAGCCTTAACTCAGCTATGCTCTGGGGACAAGAGAAAGAAGACTGGGTCCCAACAGTTATTGTGGGGGTGTCCACATATGCTCAGTAACTTAACCAACAAAAATCCTTAGTCACAGACAGCAAATTCTGGCTTCACCTAGTTGGCCCAACCTTGGGACTTTTTGCCTGTCTCTTCTCAGCCCCTGACACCTGGACTCACGCAGTATAGGTTAGTGTAAGTGTTCCCAAATGGCATCCACTTGTGTATGCTTTTTAAGGAATTTTCTCGTAGCTGAGCACCACTTGAGTGATTATTTACTTAATGCTTTTTAAAACTGACTCTTTTTTTTTTACTGAAAATTTATTTAAGGGGAAACAGTTTCACTAGCTATATATATGTATATATCTCCTAGATAGAGTGATTTCCCAAATTTGGATCCTGTCAGCATGAAAACCCATCATTTAACTGTCCTGGTAGCACCAGTAGAGCAAGCATGGGGATTTAAGGAACGGCTCTGACTGAAAGAAGTTACAATTGGGGCCTCCCCAGTGGCGCAGCGGTTGAGTGCTGGGTTGCGAAGCTGCCCTCAGCCTATGAAGCGCCGGTTCAATCCCCGGAAGCTGGGTGAGGGTCCCACATGGCGCGTAGACCTCTCCTGCCGCCCGCTGCTCCCCTCAGCAGTGTACTTCATCAGTCTGCCTGTTTCGTTCCCCGCTCTGGCTCTGGTGAATTCTTTCACCCTCCCATGATTCTGACTGTACCCAGTGCTTGTATAAATAAATAAATAAATCTTAAAGAAGTTACAATTGAGGAGGAGGGCCAGGGAGGGGGCAGTAGTCTTTCAACTCAGCTCCATGCTTTGGCAAACATGTCTCAGGCTCCATTATCCAGCCAGGGGTTTCTGGAACAATCTGTATGATCAGACATTGACCTTTTGTCTGCCTGAAGAACTTTACTCTTCCTTGAGATTTTGCCCATTGTGTCTTCTTGACAACACCATCCTGATCTCCCAGACAGTGCTGTTCTGTCCCTTCTTCCATCATGCTTGTTAGGAAGGCAGGGATGGGGCAAGAGTGGTGGTGGTAATCTCTGTACCCCCATACCTAACAGAGTTAATTTGTTTTTAAATGATAAAGTTGGGATGACTGCCATGTACCAGGGTCTATGCTAGGAGCCTTATGTATACGGTTATGAATAACTTAATGATGGGGGTATATCCTGACAGATGCATGTTTAGGCAACTTCACTGTTGTGCCAATGTCTTAGAGTGTGATCATACCAACCTAGATGGTATAACCCATTTCACACCTGGGCTGCATGGTCTATCCTATGATATAAGCTATGTAGTATAGAAAGACTATGGTATGTCCTATGATTTAAGCTATATAGTAAAAGCCTGCACGGTATATCCTATAGGGACCACTAGCATATATGCACTCCATCTTGACTGAGCTTAGTTAAGAAACACATGACAATAATGCCTCACTTAATCCTTGCATTTTATGAATGAGAAATTTGAGGCTTAGACTTTAAAATTGCCCAACATCCTGAATGTACTGCTGGGGAGAAGAGGACATCCTATCTCCAACTCCCTGACTCACCTGGGTTCTTCTTATGCTGGTTGAGTGATCAAATTACAGGCAGATTAATGGGAGAAAAAAATTAATTATGTACCTTTGTGGAATTTACATAAAAATGAGTATTCCAAGATCAACGAAGTAAAAATAGGGGAAAATACCCCCTCATCCCAATATTTATTCTTTTAGGTAGTTAAGAGAATGATAAAAGTTTCTCCTGAGGCTGCAGGGCTTCCTTGACCTGACCTTGAAATAGCCCACTGACCTTGAAATAGCCCACCTTGGAAGCTCTATTCTGAAACTCTGGTTCTAAAGGTCATTCTTTCAGTACAGAGTGGGATTCAAACCCAGGTATATCCGATTTCAGGACTTACACATCAGAACTACCAAATTCAGCAATAATCACTGGAGGCCACAAATGTTTGGTGAATGAATAAATGGTACACACGAATGGATAAGTGAGTAATACCACATGGAGTGGTGTTTTTTAAGGCTGGACACGTCCAACCAGAATACCCTGATCTGCTCCGTGGGAGGTGATTGTAGAAACATACTAACAATGGAGGATGGCAGGCTCTGGTTTTAGGATGCTCAGAAAAGTCCCCAAATTTGTGAGCCAAAGGAAATGAGAGGGAGGTAAACCTTGAAGATGGTGTTGCATCACACACATACTCCCACCTCCATCCTGTTGAACGGATTTGAGAGTGGGTCCTGTTTTGTATTCTTATGGTCTGAACACTGTTCCTGGAAAAAAGTGGTTGCTCATAGATGCCCAGACAACTCATTCATTAAATCTGAGGTTGTTTATTTTTTGCATTCAGTTGTTCAGGGGAGGCCGGTCCTTGGCTTCAGAGTCTGCCTTTTTTTTTAAAGTTTTATTTATTATTTTTTTAAGAAGCTGGGTATAGGCCAGAGGGGCGGGGGTGAGAAGATTCACCAGAGAGGGTGGGGAACAAAACAGGCAGAGGTACCAAAACACACTGCTAAATGGAGCAGCGGGCGAGACAGGAGAGGTCTGCTGCGCCATGTGGGTTGCTCCCCAGCCAGCCGGGATGGAACACATGACGCAAAGGCCGAAGACAGCTCACAGAACTGCACACAACCCCCTGGGCCATCAGGGAGGTCCCAGAGTCTGCTTTTGCAGAGGACTCCTGTTTGCAGTGCTCTCTAGAGCCTCCAACTCAGAGGGGAGGCACAGAGGGCACTTTCCTCCTCTGGCCTCCTTCCTTCTCTGTCGAATATGGATGTTAGGGTTCTTGGCAGTCCTTCCAGCTAGGATGCTCTCCGGTCCAGGATCCAGCCAGGGGTGGGGCTTGCCCACTGGTTCGTGGGATACCAGTGTTGACCTTCTGGAACCAGCCTGGGACCCTTGGAAATCTGTCCTCTTGCTCCGTACACTGGACAGGTGACTCCTGGCACAGCTGGGAGAGTGAACTGCTTCTTCTGCCCAGACAGCAGGCCTTGGAAATTATTCAGGAAAAACAAACAGGCCAGAAACATTTGCATAAGGAATCATGCAGAACAATACATGTTATTTAAACCATCTCTGGTAGGCAACAGAAGCAAAAAGCAGCTGAGATGAATCTGCAATGCAAATCAGTCTTATTTGAGCAGAGCCTTTGCTTGTTTTGGGGCTGGGGGGGTTGCTGCAAAACTCTGTAAGTGAAGAAAGCATCACTGTCCCCATCACCCCCCCTACCCCAAACATGCCCTCTCCGCCTGCCTTTCTTCTGTGCACGTACATTTTCTCATTTCTCTCCTTCCCTCCCTTCTTCAGAGATTAATGGAAACAATTTGTCTTCTAATGTGACTACGGCTTATGAATTCTTTGTCTCACTCTAATCCTTTAAATTATCCCCATAATAAAATATGTATCCAGTGATTTCAGGTCATAATTTGATCTTCTAGAGAAAGTGGGGAGGGGTAGGTGAGCTGAGGAGAGCCTTGTCTCATAGTTTGTTCCTCTTCATTTGTCTTTATTTGTCATCCTTTTTCCTTTCTTCTTCTTCTCCTTTTTTTTTTTTTTTTTTGCTTAGTGGTCTCTTCTCCCACTTTGCCCACTAGGGTTCTTTGCCCACTAAGGGTCCCAGCACAGAGAGGGCATTGCAGACATGGGTTTAGGAGGCAGCCCCCCCAGGGCTATGAGATGAGACCCTGCTTCCTGGTTTCAGGCAGAGGGTGGTTTCCCTCATAATAACCACAAGGTGGGGTGGCTGTGGGCGCAGAATTCCTGCCTCCCCAGAGCAGCCCAGAACTAGGCTATGCCTACCCAAATCCGAAGAGGCCTTTAACCCCAGTCTTCCAAGACCATGGGGTCATAAGAAGGTGACAACAAATGTTTCCTGATGTGGGGGTTGCCCTTCATTTGTATAATATCAACTCACAACTCTCTGTAAAACACCCAGCCCGTCTTCTTGTGTCTGGCCAATTTTCCATCCCTCCAATGGGATCCCCAATGCTAACTGCTCTCAGAGCCATTTATAGTTAGTCTTCCCAGCATCCATCCCAAGTGAGCTGCCTGGGACCGTGACCCCTCAGGCCTACACTCATTCTGCTCCTCCAAAGCCCCATAGGGTCCCACCTGGAGATCAGAAGGGGCTTCCTTGTCACCTGCACACTGGCTGAGCCTGGAGGTGGGCCAGACCATGGGCCTTCTGGCCATACTTGCCTGGAGGGGAGGGTTTGTGTAGTTTGTCCCAAAGCATCATAAGGACAGGTGTGGCCCCGCCCTCATCATCCTCCTAGTTCGCATGTTGTGTCCTGGACCTCCAAGTAAGGCAAGGGCCTGTGCTCCAGGGACTCAGGCAGCCCCAGGACACTGCTCCTTCAGGGTTGCCCTTAGGCCTCATGCTGAGGATGCACCCCTGTCTACCCAGCAGGTAGTAGCACGATAAGCACTGTTTCCAGGCTCTTCCTTGGTCTCCTTTAGTGATTCCTCCAACTCAACCAATACCTTTGTCTATACCTCATCTTCTCCCATGTCACAGGAAAATTCATCACCTAGCCTGTGAAATGAAGACTCCTCTGTAGAGTCAGGGAGGCCCAGGGAACCTGGCGCTTGCTTGGGGAAGAGTAGCCCAGGGAAGTGAGAGAGGAATTGTGGCATTCTCAGGGAAGTCTGGAAAGTCTTGGAGCAGACCATCAGCAAGACTAGGGAAAATAGTGGCAACTGGAGTCTGAGGATAGAGCAGGGAGTGACACCAAGGTAAGAGGGTCACAGCCTGGATGCAAGTGTCGGCAGGACTGAGTCAGGCCCGCAGGCTTTCAGCCACTGAAACCAGAAAGCAGTCTTCCTACAGCTTCGTGCAGCTCATTTGGAGGCCAAACCTGCCCTGAACTGAGGCTATTTATAGTCTTTTATTTATCCCACTTGGCGTGAATATTCATGTCTTTCCCTGCAGAAGTATTAATGTGGCTGATTGCAGAGAGCTGGCTCAGACCTTGCTGGGATGTTACATACCAGAGGGGCATAAGCTTCATGCCAACTCCTTCAAATCTGAAACCTCTCAGATTGCAACCTGAACAGGTCCCACGAGTTGGGGAGAAGGATGTGGGCCCGTGAGGTAGGGAGGCATGGTGTGTGTACCAGGGATTGGTTCCTGGTACAGAAGGGGACTGGGATGAGAGGGAGGATGGAGTGTGTGTAGGCAGGAGCATGCATTTCATTTAAATGCAAGTGGAGGGAGTAGAGGGGCTCTGTCCGAATGATTGGGGGGTGGGGGCACTCTTTTTTAGTTTTCCAGGAATGGTGATATGTTTGCATTAGACATTCTCTATCAGAAACTCCAGCAGCTCCATTGGCTACAAGAAAGAGCTGCTGGGGTCCTGACTGTTGGGTACTAATCAGCTGGGGTGTCTGGGTTTGATGGTGCAGTGGCTACAGGTCTCTTCTTGGTCCTATGTGTGAGGCTTTCGGGAAAATACCCCTAGATCAGGATAGCAAAGTGCCCAGACCCTTGACTCAGGGATTCTCTGCAAAGACATGGGGGAAGGTGTGGGAGATGGGGACAGGATGGGGGTTCAGTGGATTTCCCCTTTGGAAAGCAGGGCTTCTGCCCTATCCTTCTCAGCAGCTCTTTCTGCCTCTTCATCCTCCTTTTCACTCTCTAGGTTGAGTTTTCACCTTGCAGTTCCAGAAACATCCCATCTAGAGTGGACTGTGAGGCAGAGAAGCAAGAAAATGAGATAAAGCCATAAAACAGGGTTGTGACCCACCCTCTCCCTCCCCGCAGCATCTGATCTCATCTAGGGGGACAAGAAAGCCCCAGGATACTGCTTTCTCTGCTTCTTTATGAGGCAGACAATTCTTTGTTATGTGAAGTAAAACTTTTTTTTTCAAAGAACATTCCAGAGCTATACTACTTTACAGAACATTCAGTCCATCCACCTCTCTTCACGAGGGGAGAAACTGAGGCAGAGCAAGGGAAAGTGGCTCTGGGCTTGATCCTCCCACCTGAAGTCAGTACCTTTACTCTTTACCAGCCCCTTCTCCAGTGCTTCCTCTGCCTCACTCTAAGCTAAACACTTTCTCCTTCCTGAGGACTCACACATTTTAAATATTTGGGGGCTATTGTCTTGTTGTTCTATAGTTGTTGCTTAGCCCAGCAATCCAGTGATGGATATTTGAAGACTGTTTTTGATCTGATGCAAGCTTCCTACTCATCCTCTTCCCCCATTCTCCCTACCTGTGGTTGCCCAGCAGGTCAAATCCTGCCCCCTCCAGGAGATTGGGGGGCAGGCAGACCTCTGGACATATGGGGGTACAGGGAAGAGGTTCTTCCACTTTTGAGCAGGGTGGAAGCCACCCCTGGGCTGAGTGTGGGCAGCTCAGACTTCCCAGAGGCCTTTCATGGCAATGAGGAGGTTGGAAGAGCATGGCCTCCAGATCCAGACTGAAGGCAGTGGGGCTCAGTTATTATGTGATCCTGGGACAGCTACTCAATATCTGAGCCTCAGTTTCCTCATCTGTGAGAGGGGATAACAATCTCCATGTGAAAGGAAAGCCAGAATTAGGGTCTCCATGGTTGTCCTGACCTTGTTTACTGATGGCATATTCTGACCCCCAAAGCAAGACAGGTAACTCAGGTGCTCACTGAGGGAGATAACCTGAAATTGGATTTTCCTTGAAAAATTCAGAATGCTTATTTCTTCCCACTGGTGACAAAAGACATTTAATTATACTTATTAACTAATAAGTGCAATTGCCATATGTTCATGGCATATTTTAGTTTCGTTTTAATGCAATATTTTCATTTAGTTCCCACAAGTATTAAGAGAGCTATTATTCCTGAAATTCCACTTTCCAGATGAGGAAGTTCACCTTCGAAAAGTTAAGGATGTTAGCAAGATAGTCTGGTGGATAGAAACAAGACTAAACCATCAACTCTTGTCTTCTAGACTACTAAAGGCTTTTCCCATATTAACCCATTCTAAAACCAGGAGGATAAATTACTTCCTTACCTACCAAATCTATTCCCTTGTAAAGATTTTATGCCTTCCAGAACTGGAATTAGAATGAATAAATAAATTGAATAAATACATTCATAGAATGGCATATTATAAACAGTACAAATAAACTAGAGCTACTTATCTCAACATGAGGGAACACCTGTTAGGAGAGAGAACTGAATTGCATAACAATACACATAGTGTGATACCATTTATATATAAAAGAAGTGAATCAGTACCATATTTTAAAAATAATATATGTGTTCTCTACAACTCAGCAATTACAATCTCAGCCATACACATCAGAAGAATGAAAGCTTATGTTCACACAGAAACTTCTGCACAAATGTTCTCAGCAGTTTTATTTGTAAGAGCAGCAAACTGTAAGGCAGCCTAGAGAAAAGAAATTATGAGACAGTAGGATAAGAGTTGCCCCAAATCTTGTTTGAACAGGTGGATTATATCACAATGTGTAGAGTCCTGTCCAAAAAATTTGGCCCACCGCACTGACCATAAGGTGTCATGCTAGACAGAAAGTGCTAGATCCTGACTAATAATTATCTCACAATTTCCTGGCAGGAAAAGACAAAGAGCCCACATTCACACGTGGAATGTAACCTGTCTGTGCATGCCTGGGTATAACCCAACTCAGAACAAGCTATGATGCTGCTCTCCTCTGCCTCGCCTTATAAACCTACCTTTAAAACATCTCCTCCTATCTTCATAGAACTAGGCTAAATTCTCCTTGCCAGGCCTGGTATCCTTGTTCACGAGCCTCTAAGAAAGCCTTGCCAGGTTCAACTACACCTAGCAATCTCTGCTGAATTCTTTTCCTAGAGGGCAAAAGGTTTTAGTCTGGGGCTGGTAACCATTGGAAACAACCCAAATGTCCTTCAATGGGTGGATGGTTGAATACATGGGGGTATATCCATAGAGCAGCCAATGACACAACAATAGAAGAAACAAACTATTGTTGCACAGCACAGCTTATGTGGATGTCAAAGGCATTTTATGAATTGAAAAGTTAACCTCAAAAGATAATAGAGGGGTATAAATTTCTGCTACCCAAAACATGTCTTTGGAAGAAGTTTATTTAATGGGAGGGGTTCTGGAGGCTGGGCGGAAGTTGCTTCTGATGTTTATATCTAAATTTCTACTTGGAAGGGTCTTCACCAGAAAGATCTAAACCCTTGATTTCTTCTCAATGGAGAAGTCAGAAGTACTTTAAGTTTCCCCCACTAACTGTCCTAACTGACTTCCCCTTTTTCCCCAACCTCCTTTGTCCTACAAGAAAATAGCTTCTGAAGCCAAGTGGGTGAGTTACTCAGTCATGCTGGATCTTTCCCATGTATACAGGAGACACATATCATTATTAAATTTCTCTATGGCTTTTTCTCCTATCAATCTATGTTTGTTTGATTGTTTGTCTGATTGTTTGTCAACCTAGAAGAACCCAAAGTGGTATGGGCTCCTTTTCTTTGAGTCCTAACAATTACATACTGTAGACCCCAGTTGAATCCTGAGGGAACTAAGGGTTCTGACTCCCATACAGTTGAAATCTAACTTTTGACTCTGCCAAATTTAACTAAAGCCTTACCAATAACATCAACAATCAGTTAACACAAATCTTGTATGTTGTATGTGCTATATACTGTATTTTTTTTAAGATTTATTTTTTATTTATTTATGCATAGAAGAACTGGGGTACAGGCCAGAGGTGCAGGGGGTGAGAAAATTCACCAGAGATAGAGTGGGGAGCAGAACAGGCAGATTAATTGAAATACACTGCTGAAGGAGCAGCAGACGAGACAGGAGAGGTCTGCTGTGTCATGTGGGTTAGCTTCCTGGCTAGGGACCAAACTCTTGCTGCAGTGGCTGGTGATAGCTTGATAGAGCTAAGACTTTAACCCCTCCACCACCAGGGAGGCTCTATACTGTATTCTTACAGTAAAGCAAGTTGTAGAAAAAGAAAATGTTATTAAGGACATTGTAAATGGAATTATAAAGATCTTCAGGTCAAGGAGACTGAGAAAGAGGAGAAAGAGGAAGGGTTGAAGAAAATCCACATATAAGTGGCCCTCACAGTTCCAACCAGTATTGTTCAAAGATCAACTATATTTGAATTGGCAAAATAAGAGAAATGCAGAACAGATTGGTGGTTCCCAGGGGTGAAGGGAAGAGAATAGGTGGCTGTTTGTGAAAGGGATCCTCAATGCTAAAACTGTTCTGGACTGTGGTGGCCACGTGAGTCTTTACATGAAATAAACGTGCGTAGAACCAGATGCATGCAAACACATCCACATATGCTGATTGCATGTAAAATTGGTGAAATCTGGGTAAGGTCAGTAGATTTATCAATGTCAATTTTCTTGTGATATTTGCATTACAATCTTGCAAGTTGCCACTACAGGAAGGAACTGGCTGTAGGATGGAGGGGCTCTCTCTATTATATCTTACAATTGCATGTGAATCAATAGGCATCTCAATATAAACAGTTTTAAAAATTCGAGTGAGGAGGGATGGTGAAGATCCAATTTAGGATGGTGGCGACAGCTAGGATAGGAGTCAAGAACAGGAGTTTGACTTGCATGTATAGTTTTCAACCCATTTGATGTTACATGTTTAAAGATGGGTGGTGCTATCTGGTTACTAAAGATGTATTTTGGTATTTATTTTGGTAAGTTTGAATTATTCCACAATTAAAATAGGAGACAATGAAACAAAATCCTACCCATATGAATTACAAAGAAACAACATCAACAAACAAACAAAATGAAACACAAACTCTTTAGACTCTTACACCAGAATGGTAATTCTCAGAAGGAAAGAGGTAAGGGAGTTGATTAGATGGTGGTGATTAGATGGTGGTTGATAGTTGGTGGTGGGTGTGGTGTGCTATGACATTTTGAGGTGTGAAGCTGTACTGCTGAAAAACTTTAGTGCAAACCAATGTTACCTGAGAACACAACAACAACAAAAAAATCCCCACAACAATGACAACAAAAAACCAAAATACTTTGATAAAAAGAACTGATGCAGAGGGCCTCCCTGGTGGTGCAAGGGGTTAAGACGCAGCCTATGAGGCTGTCTGCAGCCACTGTGGTACGAGTTCAATCCTCGGCTGGCCAGGGAGCTACCCGCATGGCGCGGCAGATTCGCCTCTCCTGACTCGCTCGCTGCTCCCCTCAGCAGTGCATTTCAGTCAGTCTGCCTGTTCTGTTCCCCACTCTGGTGAGTCCTCTAACCCCCCTGCACCTCTGGCCTGTACCCCAGTTCCTGTATGCATAAATAAATAAATCTTAAAAAAAAAATGGACTGATGCAGAGTAAAAAGGATTCATATTTGGATGTGGGTGTGTTTCACCTCGTTCCTCCTGTAAAGCCTTTTTGAGTGAAAAGCTGCCATCTTTTGCTATTTGGCAGTCAATCTTTGCAGAAGCCCTGAAATCTGCAAGTTGAAAGCGCTAGTTGTGCACCTCCCAGACCTGTCAACCGCGGGTATCATTGCAGCCGCTGGATAAAGCTGTACAAACAGGTGATGTTATTTTAAGCAGCATAAATCAGAGCCTGCTGCAAGTCTGGCCAACTTCTCAGGTGGTTCTAGGAGCTTGGCATGAAGCAGGAAGGAGGGAGCAGGCAGGGAAGGGTTACAGTGAGGGAGGGTGGAGAGTAGGACACTAACTCAGCTGGGGATTGTTGGCAATCAGCGAGGACAGCTGAGCAAAGCCTGGGGAAGCAATGGAGTGTTTCCTGGGAGCCCAGGGATTGGAGCATCAAGGTTTTGTTTGGAAATTGCAAGGATTTGGTGTCTGTCAAGTATCATTAGAGCAGTGGGAATGAGCTGGCCCTGAGAGCCAGGCGCTGTCCTTGCCTTGCAGACTCACCCGATAAATGACTTGGGGATTGAGACTCAATGACACTTAAATCAAAATAGCAGCAACATCACCCTTCAACATTTCGCCCTCCAGCATTTCTCAGAGTAAAACAACCCCTAACCCCCAACATAATTTTCTGCCTGGTAGCCCAGCCAGGCTCCCAAGCTCTCAGGCCAGGGAGCTCAGGTCAGCGGCCAGGGCAGGCAGAACACAGTTCCTAAACCAGCCACTGGCCCTAGACAATGATAAAATTCAGGCCATCCCTGAGGAAGGGGGCGCAGGACATAGACTGCCCTCAGTTTTGCCCATATCAACTCGCTGCCTGGCTATTCCATCTGGGCTCTCCAGTGAAGTGATTTAAAGCTCAGGATACAATGAGTGAAAAAATAGGAAGGTCAACTGAGAGTCAAGGTCAAAAGGGATGTCCTGGAGGGACAGATCCTCAACAGATCCACTATGGATGGTGGTACAAGATGGTCACTGTCCAAATCCAGAAAGGGCAGGGCGTCTCCTAGAGCTGGGCATGTACAACGTGCATGCTTGTATGTGGGGCCCGGGGTGGGGGGGAGAGTACAATAATACAGAGCCAGCTCTTGTGAAGCAGCTGAGTCAGACATTGTGTGAGGGATTTCACACGTGTGACTTGACCTTCTTAGTAGTTCAGCACGTAGGGTGTAGTGCCAGGAAGGGCATAGAGCAGGTTTTCTATGATCCAAGCAGATGGGCAGAGAGGTCCTGGAGCCCTCGGTGGCTTTTTCAGGCTTTTATTGAACTTACCAAGTACACGACAGGCAAGGGTGCCGGGGAAGGAGGGGTGCGGTAGGCTGGCAGACCTCTCAGCCCCTGGCAAGTCTTCGTTCTTCCTGGGCTCTCTGGCATTCTCTTGTGTTCTTGTTCTCTTTCTTCTGCTACTCTTTCTCTCTGCTGGTTCTCTTTCCGGTGGTTCCATTTTGCTCTGCTGGCGTCCTCATGACACCGCCCTTATAAGCCTAGTCTTAGCCCACGTGTGCCCACCTACGTATGCCCACACCCTGCTCCAGGTGCCTCATCAGGCATGCATTCAGGACCGCAGGGATCCATCATCAGTCCTAATGGCGGGAGGGCAGAAAAGCCTGACAATCATTTACCCTACATAGGGATTTTGTCCACTGCATAGACATAGCTGGGAAGATGCCACCTGTTCACTTCTCACATAAAGGGACTCTGTTTTCCTTTGACTTCAAGTGCCAATTGTAGTTTTAAAAGCATATGCCCACTTGGTTTTTGGTGGAGACTTTGTAAGCATCCATGTGCTCACATGTACCAGAGAAAGTTTGAACAAGCAGTAGATGGAGCCTGCTTTCATGCTGGGTGTTGATTATGAGAAATCTGAGTCCTCCCTTTTTCTAGGCCTACAATTCTCTATCAGCCTGTATTTTCTAAATCTGAGTTTCCTGCCTCATTTTTCTGTCCCAGGAAGACTGTGAAGTTAGGTGAGGTCATGTCTAACGTGATGAGAGTTGTTTCTTGGAAACAAGGTGAGAAACTCACAGAAGGTGGTATCATCTTGGTGGCTTTCCTGTATTTTCATGCATACCAGAAAGCCTTCAACTGGTCCCACACTGACTTTTTTTTAATTACAACTTTTTTTTTTAAAAAAAGATTTTTTTTTTTGTTCTCCTTCCATTTTTATTTTTTTATTTATTTTTATTTTTTTAATAATAAATTTTATTTTTATATTCCCCATACAATTGCAGCCCCCCATTCTGACCCCAATCCCTCCCCTCCCACCCCCGCCCCCCTAAAAGTGTCTCTGGTTCGTAGTTTTTTGTTGATTTTGATTTTCACTTTCTTATAGTTATTCGTTTTCCTGGTCCCTTATTTAAGTTTTCTAGATTCCTGCTATGAGTGAGACCATCCGGTATTTTTCTTTAAAAAAAGATTATTTATGCATACAAGAACTGGAGTACAAGCCAGAGGTGTGGGGGGTGAGAGGATTCACCAGAGACAGAGTGGGGAGCAGAATAGGAAGAGCGACCGAAGTACACTGCTGAGGGGAGTAGCGGGCAAGACAGGAGAGATCTGCTGCACCATGTGGGTAACTACCTGGTTGGGGGGATCAAACTCGTGCAGCAGATAGCATCACAGTGCTGTGCTTAACCCCTTGCACCACCAGGGAGGCCCCCCTACATTGACTTTTGCTGAAAGAGACTCTGGGGCCTAACTCAAGGGGGCTATTAGACCATGTATGCTGTATCAGCTCCCCAATTTCCTGCAGTTCTGGCTGGGTGAGATTTCAGAGATCATTGGCCTTCTGGAGGGGGGTGTGCATCTCATTCCCTAGATAAAGCTAAGTCACCTTGATTTCTCAGCAAGGTTAAGTCACCTGCCTGAGAAATCAAAGTAGTTTATTGCAGAGACTGGACAAAACCTGAATCTGATTGAGTCTAAACCTTTTAGGACATGCTGCCTCCCTCCAAAAACTACTCTGAGACATGGGTACTTTGGCATGTGGATTATTTCAAGCTGAAATCAAACAAAGTCTTGCAGGCTTGAGAAACTTAACTATCTAGAACAATGAATATTAAGGGTATTATCTAGAATTAAATTTTTACCAGAAATAAACTTTCTGTCAGAGAAACCTACCCACATGACAGGGCAAATATCTAATTTCAGAGCATCTGGTCTTTGCCATGAGTCAATCTCTCCTTGCCATGTGAAGCTTCTCCTCTCTCTTGGAAGCCCCACGCCCATGCCACATTTCTTAGTTCAGGATAAATACTCTAATTTTACCCCATTTAATTTAGAATATACGTCCATGGGATCTATCCTTATGACTATAATGAAATTAGTTTTTCTCCCCTTATATATCTGTCTGATGTTAATTTGATTGCTTGACCAGCCCCCAGGGGGTGGGGGAAATTTCCTTGTCACCCCTGAACCACCATCTTGGGATGCTAAACCCTCTCCTCCTTGGGGTCATTTCTTGCCTCCAGCCACCTTTCCCTGTCCTCTTCACCATGCTCTCCTGTGCAATACTTGAGGGGGGGGCAGTGCATCATTAGTATCTGTTACAATATCTGTTAGGCAGCTATTCTGAGCCAGGCACCACCTGACGCATATTCTGTATGTGATTTAATTCAAAGCAGTACTGCAGGTAGGCAATTTTTCCACTGTTTCAATGCAGCAGGAAGACACCACTTGTTCAGCTCCCGGGGGAAGTCACTTCTTACCAAGACTCTTGATGACTCAGCTAGTCTGACCAGACGCAGGAGGCAGGGAATGGGTGCTTCTATCACCTGTCACCTACATCTCAAGAAGGTCACAGCTCCTTAAATATCTTACATCCACCACCCATCCTGCCTCTGTTGTTCTATCATAACAGCCCAGCAGTAGCCTTCCAAGATGCCCTCAAACCAGAATATCTCACTACTAGTTAGAGGTTCCATGCACTGAGGGAACCAAGAAGCAAATGGGGGCATCCCTGGACTGTCACCTTGTAGGGTAAGGAAAAATGTCAGGCTTTTCTGCCCTCCCGCCTTCAGGATTGATGATGGATCGTTGAGGTCCTGAATGCATGCCTGATGGCGGGCACCTGGAATAGGGTGTGGGCATAGGTAGATGGGATTCACTTGGGCTAAGACTGTGCTTTTAAGGGCGGCGTCACAGGGACTCCAGCAGCAGCTGAAAGAGAAGCCGAGAAAGAAGTAGCAGAAGCCAAAAGAGAAACCAAGAGAAGGCTGGAGAGCCCAGATAGAGTGAGGATTTGCTGGGGGCTGGGAGGACTGCCAGCCTCTCGGCCCCCAGCACCCCTGCCTGCCATATGCCCGGTGAACCCCAATAAAAAACCCGCAAAGCCACTAAGGACTCTGTCTCCTCCTTTGCCCGGTCTGCGTGGGATCCTGGAAGACCTGCACTGTGTCCATTCCTGGCCTTTACACACCTCATCCTCCTCTTCTGTATTAAAATGCCTGGGTGTCATCCTCTGACACCTATTTGGAAAGCAGGAAATGATTACGGGGTGGAGGGAGCCTTGGGGAACAGGCTGTAAACTCCTAGTGAAGAGCACGTCAGTGACATTGACACAGGTTGGTTAGCCCAGCTCAGCGCTTCTGGCTGCAGGTCTCTGTACACCTCCAGGGTTTATTCTCCAGACCAGGGGAGTTCCCTCTCAGTGTTATTGAGGAATACAAGGTCCTTTCTGCCTACACCCCAGGCAAATCCCATTTGCAGCCCAGAATGCTCACTTTCCCTTTCTGGCACATCCCTAGCCTGCCCAAGTTCAAGCAGCAGCTCTGCAGAACCCTTATTCCCAGAAATGAATCTCCACCCTCTCACTTCCAATCTCCTCTAGCCATATCCAAATTTCTGGTTGATTCATCTTCTCTTTGTCCCTCCCCACCTTCTTCACCCTCATCTTGGATTTCAGACTTCCCATATTTCTACCATCTTGTATCTAGTGAGGTAGTGTCTCTCTCATTATGCTCCATGCTCCCCATACCCATGAAACAGCAGCCCAATCACTGTCACAGGTGGTTCTTTTAAAGTTCAAATACATCAGATGCCCCTCTCTTCTTGCTGTGGGCTTGGCTGCAGCAGGAAGGGAGCAGGAAAGATTTCTGCTTCATGGCAATGCTTGCCAAAGTATTAGTCAGTTGTTTGACTCCAGATAACATGGTAATTAATAATGTAATAAGATGCAATTTATAGGCCTGAAGGCCTTTCTGGTCCCAAGGCCCTTGGTAAAAAGCTAAATTAAAAGCATCCATAATCTCAAAGAGCCTGGCCAGTGCTCTTGAGGCTGAAGAAAACTGGGGGCCATAGGTTCCCCACACTCAGTGGACAGTGTCTCAGACTCTCAGTTCCCAAGAGAATATCCACCACCACCCCCGCCCTTGGCCCCAGTATCCAGTGGTTAGTGCACTGATCATATGCACTTGACTGCCAACCTCCTCTCAGATTTACAAGAGACCCCCTAAGAAAAACCTGCCATCCCCGCCCCCATTAGAAGGGGAGGCATAGGAAAGTCACAGGCAGACATTTGGAATCCAGCTCTGCCATTTCATAATGGCTATTGACTTCAAATGCCTCTCTGCACCTCAGTTTCTGCTTTACAATATTGTTGTGCGGGTGAATTAGAACAGCTGCAGAACCCCTCTGAGTATATGAAGTGCTTATTTGCATGCATTATTTCCCATAATTCTTTAACAACTCTCTGAGGTTTTGCAGCAGAGACTACCTGCCTGATATCTATTCTCATCGACTTCTTTTTTGACAGGTTCTTCATTTTATTCCAGGTGGCAATGTGCAAAGCTACAAAACATTTCCGGTCTTTCTTATAACTAGGGATAGTCAATGCGATGTAAGCAAAGGTTGTTGGGGAGTTAGAGGGGTCTCAGAAAACTTCTCTAAGGGGGTTGACTCAGCTAGGAGTGTGCCCTTTTGCCCATCCTTTCTTCCTTCTAATTTCTACCCAGAGTTCAGACATGATAGTTGGCACTTCCACAGCCATCTTGGATTATGAGGTGAAGCTGGAGCCATGTGCCAAGGATGAAGAAGTGGAAGGAAAGCCTGGATATCCAATCATTGTGAAATTTCCAGCAGCTAGGAATGGCCTACCTCCAGATTTCGTTGACACGAGAGGACTATAAACCTCTATCTTGTTTAAGCCAATGCAATCTGCCTTATACTGTTGAATACAAACTCTGTGTCATCCTGCCTTTCGAAGGGGGAAATTGCAACTGAGCAATTTATGGGCACTCAAGCCTGAAGGCCCTCTGCTATCAGGACTAAGCAAACTTACCCAAAGTCACCTCTCCAGTTAAAGATGGGGCTAGGTTACATTCAAGACAGAGAGAACACTACCTTTCCACATTCCCAACTTCTTCTTTAGTTTGCAAAAATCTGTAAATGTTAAGAATTAGATGATATCCTTCTTTTGCCTAAAGATCAAAGAATGTTGCTGCCTTTCAGAGCTATCCTTTAGGGCTGTTTTCATTTTCTTGGCTTCCCTTTTCACATCTCCCCCTCTTCATCCTTCATCCTTCTGCTTCAGTGTTCCCCAAAACCATTTTTCCTTCTATGGGGAGGACACTGTCTAGCAACCCAGAACCTCTGGCTAAGCATGTGACGTTGAGGCCAGCATCGCCCTGCTTTCACATGTTCCTGGTAGAGCCAAGACAGACTCATTCTGTCGCTAAAAGCTGTCCCCAGCATTGCCAGGCAGATTGGGACTTGTCTTGGTATCTGTTCTTCTCGTGTGCAAGCAACCTCCTCCCATACACTGGAATGAGTGAGAAGTGGACAGGTATGCTTGAGCTTCTGGAAAATTGGCAAGAGGTTGGTAGTGGGATAACAGATGTAGCCTGTCACTGGAGGGTCAGCTGGGGTCAACCAGGTACCTGGCCCTTGCTGGCAAACAGAATTGCAGATTTGCATGTCCTAGGAAGATGGTGCACAGCTGAAGAAGGAAACACCATGTTTCCATTTTGTCTCTCAAAGTGACATTTTTCCATCAATTCTCTGCAAATGAACTTGTGGTCCTTTGACTTAAAAACCCTAAGTGTTGGTCTTTGGTTTGGCCCAATGGCCTCCAGAGCACTAAGCTAGACAGGGGCAATCTCAGAGCTCTTGAGAGGGCTGGCAGCCTACAAGACATGAGGGGACCATTTCTATTCCTAGACCTGACTTGGGTTTTACCAGCCATTGAGGGCAGGGTGGAGATGTCTTCAAGAATTGGGGACTTGGGGGCCTCCCTGGTGATTCAGGGGGTTAAGCCCAGTGCTGTGAAGCTGTCCGCAGCCTCTGCAGCGTGAGTTCGATCCCTGGCCAGGGAGCTGCCCACATGGCAAGGCAGATCTCTCCTGGCTTGCCCGCTGCTCCCCTCAGCAGTGTGTTTCAGTCAGTCTGCCTGTTCTGTTCCCCACTCTGTCTCTGGTGACTCCTTTCACCAGCACCACCCCAAACCTCTGGCCTGTACCCCAGCTCTTGTATGTATGAATAAACGAATCTTTAAGAAAAAAGAATTGGGGACTTGGAATACAATAAAGATGTTTTCACTTGTATGCAAAGTATTCTGAAGGGAGAAAAGGAGTTTTTCACTTTTTACTAAACCCAAAATCAGAATGGTCTGGGGGATTATTTCTCTTTACCACTGATCTAGACAACTAACGCAAATAATAAAATAGCCAACACCAGCACACTACATCCTGGTACAGGTGTGTTTCACATATATTCCCTTATTTCATCTTTACAATAACTATCAGTAGCAGTGCCATTGTTATACCCATTTTATGACAGAGATCATTGAGAAACAGAGTAACTTAGGAACTTGCCTGCCATTTTTAACCTCCCACATGGGTCTCTCATTCATCTATGTCTGTTTCAAGTGTCTCCTTCCATGTCCCCCAAGACCCTCACACAAGTCCACAGCCAAGAAATAATGGCAGGCTTTGTCTTGATGTGGGCCAAGACTGTTTGACTGGGCATTTATCCTCAAGGGGATGGATAGCCTTGGGTGTTTTATGTGAAAACTATCTATTCTTTCCCTTCTTTTCTCTTTATTGCACACTAATTGTATTACAGTTCCTTTCCATTGAAGGTCTTATGCACTAGAGTATGTTTCCTCTTGATGTGGTGGGATGGCTGAACCATTTAGAGTGGGCAAGTTTGGGGATCTTAGGGTACCCCTCACCCGGCCCTGCAACAATACCACCTCCAATTGAGTTTCCTCAATACACCAGGACCTTTCCTACCTCAGGACTGATGCACATGCTGCCCGCTTTCAGCAATGCTCTTTGCCCAATGTCTGAAGGACTGGCTTTTCTTTTCTTATTCTTCATGTCTGAAATAAAAACACCAAAATATGAACGATGGTTATCTCTCCGTATGTGGTGGAATTTAATATGGTCTACTTATATTTTTTTCTTTGCATTTACTTATGGTTTTGGTTTGTATTTTCAAAATCTTGACTCCATACACATTAAGTTTGTAAAAGGAAAAAACACACAATAAGCTATTTTAAACTTCAGTATGCTTGAAATGTGTTTGGTAAGAAACAAAAATATTGGTATTTCATTTTCCACCAAATAATTCGACTGTAGTCTCAATGCCATTTATTGAAAAAAAAATTAATTTCCCCTAGGGTGGATTTGTATTGAGACTGTTTTGCTGGCTGACTGTGGTAGCTTTTAATTTTTTTTACGTATATTGAAATTTTTGTTTGAGGGCCCATTTTGAATGGGAAGCTTTTGGTTTTATTTTTTTTCTCTCCTCTCCTTTTATTCTCACTCCCCTCTCTCTTGCTGTTTTATGGTTGCCCTTAATTGACTAGAGATGCCAGATAAAATACTGCATGCCCCATTAAATCTGGATTTTAGCTAAATAGCAAATAATTTCTTAGAGTAACTATGTTTCAAATATTTAATGAGATATATTTATTCTATAAAATTGTGACTCAGCTGAAATTCAAATGTGCAAAGACTGGTAACCTTATATTTGAACTTTTCTACCTCTACCAGAACCTGATATTTTTATAAGGATTTGGTTTACTACGTTATGTGATATATAGGCTATCATTAAAAAACAGAATAAAATGAAATGAAACAAAATCAAAAGATGCCTTTTTTAGGGCCACGGAGAAAAACCTTGGTCCCTGAGAAATGAGAATTTCTCCTTCTGGGATAGGACCAGCCATTGCTTGCAAAGCGTGGGGGAACAAAACACCTTCTCTCTGATCTCACCATGCACATCATTGAGTACTACTGTGTTCTGTACATGAGCCAATTAGTTAGATTTTATAAACTGTTTTCAAAAAGAAAGGGAATAGACAGTTCCCATTCCCAAGAGTTGATAATCTAGTTTGAAGGCAGAACAACCCCCCCCAAAAAAAGATGGAAGGAAATTTTCAAAGCAGAAGCATGAGTCTGCCAACCAATTAGACTGATGAAAGCAGTGAATTGATGCTGTTCCAGAAAAGGAAACCAATATTTACTGAGCATCTATTATAAGCCTTCTAGATGGTCTCATTCCAATCTTGTTATAGGTTTATGAGTCAGGTTGATCATTCTGACTTTACAGAGGAGGAAATTGAGGCTTAGAATGATTAAAGGTCTTGCCCTAAGTCACATGACTAATCAATAGGTTTTGTAATTCCATACTCCCTTCACAAATTCCTTGGCCCCTGCTGGTTAGTTAGTGCTGGGGATTGTGGAGAAGGGAAGTCAATGATAGTGGTCATGTTTTAAGATCTTGAATGCAGAGTTAGAAACATACCATGGCCATCATAGTCAAAGGACCACCCTGCAACATTTTCCATTAGCTTTCCTACAGACAGGCCTGACATGGATCAAAAGTATTGACTGAGGTCTCAACAGAACAGGGAAGGAGTTCAGAAGCATGGCTATTGATGTTTCTGTTAGTTTCTTTAGATGTCTATGCCCTGACTTCTTTCAGCCCTAGACCAATTGTGGAGGACTCACAGTAATTTGAATCACCACACTGAATACTGTTATGAAATCAACTGTGACTGGGTTTTGATGAATTCCCCTGGAAAGTGAGTTATTATGCTCTGAGAGAACCAGCTGCTATAAAGTTTTATATCCCTGTGCTGGGAATGGCTGTTTCCTCAGAGTGGCAGAGACACCAGTAACTTATTCCTGTCTCCTCAAATAGGCGGTGATGAAGTTTATGGTACCAAATGCCATCAACCTGTACATGCTCACAGCTCTTTCCTGGCACCTCCACAGGCTCTTTCATATACTTTTGGGGCCATAAGATATGGGGGGGCGGGTTGCCATGAGTTGAGCTTGCAGGCTGCCTGCCAGTAAGATGGAAATCTCACTGTGCTGCCGATGTAGAGAATAATATTTATGTGAGGTTACTCTGAGCACTGAACTGGAGGTAGATGGGTAATTGTGCTAGAAGCAAACTGGAAAACCTAACAACTGAGTTTTGTGGGGCTGAACTAAAAGTGTAGGAGAAATTGGAGAGGTGTTCCCCTGAGCCTGTCCCTCCCTCCAAAAGCCTTGAGAAAAGCGATAGAATTGAGCTGGTAAGAGTACAGACTTTAAATTATCCACACCACTGCTTCCCAGTGTTAGCAAAGATGATCCAAAGACATGAGTGAGTCTAATCATCATCTTCATAATAGACCCATATGGCTGTGTTTATTTGATATTTTCCCATTTTTGTTCATCCATTCTCTTATGCATGCATTTATTCTGTAAGCATTTATTGAATACCCACTCACAGACTGGCTATTGAGGCCTGGGATACAATGACTAGCCAACACTAATAAAGTGCCCATCCTGACAGAGTTTATAGTTCAATAGGAGAGGGCGATATTTGTTACTCAAATAATAAATCCGATAGGAGTTCATAGGAGTCAGCCAATGTAGTCTGTGTGTCAGACTACACACAGGAGCTGAGGCTACAGCAGTGAGTGAAGAAGGTGAGACCCTGCTCTCATAAAGCTCTCGTTGCAACCCAGGAGACAAAATACTGACATTTAATCTCAAAATAAGTGCACAATGTAATAATTTCAGGTGGTAATGAGTACTATGACGAAAATAAAGTAGGGTAAGTGGTTAGAGTGTGACTTTGGGTAGGAGGTATAGTAGACCCCCTCTCTAGGGATGACTCTAGAACAGGGAACTGGAAGAACTAAGGAAGGATCCTGCAGCGATCTGGAGAAGTCAGTCCAGGCTGAGAGAATTGCACATGCAAAGGCTCTGAGGCTGAAAGGACCTTGGCAATGAGTGGAAACAGATTGTAGGAAACAGTGGCAGGAATGAGGTTAGTGGAAAGTTTTTGTAGGACCCCAGAGAGGAGATAATGGAGATTTAGACCAGGTTTTTGTGGTGGAGGAAGTGAGATGAGGCAGGTTTGGGATTTCCTCTATCGTGAGAGGATTTGACCTGGTGAGAGAGGATGACTTTTCTGAGGAAGTAACATTTGCCTGAGAGCTGACAGCTGACTAGAAGTAACTGGGTGAAGAGGGGAGGAAAGACTATTCCAGCATACAGTGAACAGATCCTATGTGGGAGCTGGTAGATCTTGAGGCACTGAAAGAAGATCTTTGTCCCTGGGCATGAATGAGGAGTGAGATGAGGCTGGGGAGTGGGACAGGGTCTTGTGTGGAGCTTTGTCAGTCATGTGGAAGGCCTTGGTTATGGGAAATCATGGATGGGTCTTCAGCAGGAGAGATCTCGTCAGAGGTGTGTCTTGTAAAAACTTCTGGATGCAGAGAGGAAGAAGCTCCATTTTCCTACTTCACACTCACTCTCTGAGGAAGGTTCTCCTATACCCATTCTACAGACAGGGAAATCGAGTCTCTGAGTTGATAGCATTTGCATGGGCACACACCGTGCTACTGGAGTTTGACCAAGTCAAATCCTCTCATAATAGAGGAAATCCAAAACCTGCCCCATCTCACCTCCTCCATGTGTAGCCCTTTGCACAAGTTCACCTTTATGGCAACCATCCCCTTCTCTCCCAGCAACCTCCACCTTGTGACCCTTGACTAGTGCATTCAAGGGTGACCTTTGAGTCACCCTTGCAATTATGGTTGTTTTCACATGACTTGGGGGTACTGTGCTTTCCTCGCCATCCATCCAGAGTTTGTCTTCTTCCTTGATGCAGGTGTGGTCTTGATGTTTGTAGGGTAAGGTAAAAGGCATCAGGCTTTTCTGCCTTCCCGCCATTAGGATAGATGACGGAACCCTGTGGTCCTGAATGCATGCCTGATGGTGGGCACCTGGAGTAGGGTGTGGGCATAAGTAGAAGGGATTCGACTGGGCTTTTAAGGGTGGCATCATGGGGATGCCAACAGAAGCTGAGAGAAGGCCAGAGAGCCCAGAGTGAAGACCTGCTGGGAGCTGGGAGGCCTGCCAGTCTACCGGCCCCCCAGCACCCCCCCTGCCTGCCGTGTACCTGGTAATCCCAATAAAAGACCTGCAAAAAACCATGGAGGACTCTTACTCATCCTTTACCCGGTCTGCTGGATCCTAGAAAACCTGCCCAGTGGTCATTCCTGCCCTTTACAATGTTCCTAACACAACTAGCATTTTTGAATTAAGCATTGTCTTTTTCACAAGTCCTGGAGGAGTAATGTTACAGGGCAGGGAGAGGGGCAGCCCAGACCCGGCAAACCTGCCTGCTCTAAATAAGTTCTGCCATCCACCACATCAACACAAAACATGTGAGACTTTAATGAAAAGGAACTTTAATACAATTAGGAAACCATACAGGAAAGACAAAGAATATAGTTTCTAAATCAAGCACCCAAAGTTACCTGTCCCCTCATGGGTAAAAGTCCACTCAAGCAGGATTGGCCCAGAGCAAGGCCCCAAAGCCTGTCACAAGTCTAAAGCATCTTCCAGTGGGGACCCAAAGAAAAGCATCAGAAACAACCAGACAAGTCTGGAAGGAAAAGAGCAAAATCAAAATCAAGACAAAAGCTGCCATTGTCACCTCCCCACGGGTCTCACCCACATCTGTGTCACCCAATCCACAACCAAAAGGCAAGTGCAGTTTCTTCACGTGTCTCTCGGCTCCATGTGCCTCTTCCAGGTCTTCTTCTGGCTCCATCCTGCTCTTTTCCTTCCTCGGTCTCCTCTGCAGCTTCTTCTCCCTGCTCAGCTCCACCCTCCCTTGGGTGGGGCAGGAAACCTGGAACCTCCCCCTTTCCTGGGGACCACCCTGTTACAGTAACAGATTATCAGTAACATTCATTCATTCCTGCTAAATCATCCCTCCCCCGCTTTTCCCAGACTGGTCTGTGTAGCAGGTTTGCAGAAAAGATCCTGGCTAATTTGGAGAAGAGTTTAGAAAAGCAGCTAAAATTTAAATTGATAATGGTGTGTGAATTTGGCCAGATGTTTCTCCTTTCTGGAGACCCAGGGGAAGTGGGGGTATGGCGGGAGGCTGGAATTAGGCTCTGAAAGAGGGGGAAACCTGCAGACAGAACTTCTCAAAGAAATTTGCAAGTTTGCCGCAATCCAATCTTCTACTGGGTAGAAGAAATCTATGTTAAAAAATGTTCTTAGCCCTTCCAGTGCTTGCAGATTGTGTTAACAAGGAAGATGTGGGCTGCCAGAGTATGAAAATTTCAGCAGCTCTGGAGTAAGAAGCCCACCAAATGGAGCCAGTGCTCCTTGCGACCACCAGGGGAGAGAAGCCCCAAGAATAACAGACACTGGGGCATGTGCATCTTTTGCACTCCTGCCTCGCCTCCTCCCCAGCATCAGGCACAAAGGTCAATCGATCTGATTCGGTAAGGAGGGCTGCTTGGTGTTATTGTTTCGGGTGGCTTCAGGTTGTGTTTATTTATTTGCTGATTTATTTTGCCAGTCAAACTCAGGTTTATTGACAAGACTCAGCCTGCCCTGGGCTCTTCCACCCAGCCAACCGCAGCACACAGAGAAATAATTAGTTGCTGAGGTGTCGGGAACAGATGTCGAACTGACATCTTCCCTTTACTAGTGTCAAATTCAGCAATTCTCCTGCCTCCCAATAAATTACCAGCCTCTGGCCGCCTGCCTACCTGGTGGGGCTTTCCTCTCTCATCAGAGCAGAGCCAGCCCCGCCAGCTAACCTTGGCCTTCAGTGCTTCCCTCTCCCCTGATGGCCTTTGCCATCTTATTTACTCCTTTTTGATGGACAGGGAGGGAGGAGAGTAGGGCTTCTGTGGGCTCAGCTTCCTCCCTCTATGAAAAGCTCTGGTTCTCACCACTTCTCAGAGAGAGGGTCCCGAGCCTTTGGCAGGGGCAGCCACTCAATGCGTCATGTCAGGACGTGACCTATGTCTCCTTGGGTTATCCTGAAGCTTTTACTTTTTTGCAGATGCCATCAAGGGTGCATAGGGTGCAACTTCTGTGTCCTGAAACCATTAGAGAAGGTGAAGTGGGGCTTGGGGGTGTTTGATGAAATGACCCAAAGTGGCTCTAAGGAGATTAAGGAGTACATTTCAGCAGACAGAGGTGTGCAAAGCATTGTGCTTTAGAGATGCTGTCCAGGGGTGCTGATGTACGGGTTAATATCAGTACTAGCAGGAATTTGGTTTATTCATTCACTCAATTAATGCTCCTGGAGCTCTTTTATCCAGGAAACAGTGCCAGGCATTGCTCTGGGTCCCAGAGATGCTGGAATGAACCATGCGTGGTCGATCCCTCCTCTCCAGGAGTCTACAGCTGGCTGGCAGGGAGTCTCTCGGGTCATGCTAAGGAGGTTGACCTTTATCATGAAGGTGCTGGGAAGCCTCTGAGCAATATTAAGCGGGGGGGGGGGTGACATGGTTCTATTTACATTTTAGAAAGAACACTGGAGTTTGAATGGAGGATGAACTGGGGGTGGGATGCCAAAGGATACCAGGGGGTCTCATTAAAAATAAGTAGAGAAATAAGTCCAGTCCAACAGAGGAGGAGGGAGTAGATATGCAAGGGAAAGACATTTTGGAGGTATAGTCAGTAGGACCTAGAGGTTGGGATTAAAACAGTTTAAAACCTATTATCAAGGGGCCTCCCTGGTGGCACAAATGGTTAAGACACAACCTATGAAGCTATTTGCAGCCACTGCAGCACAAGTTCAATCCCCACCCAGGGAGCTACCCACATGGCGCAGCAGACCTCTCCTGGCTCACCCGCTGCTCCGCTCAGCAGTGTATTTCAGTCAATCTGCCTGTTCTGTTCCCCAATCTGTCTCTAGTGAATCCTCTTAACCCCCCCCCACAACTCTGGCTTGTACCCCAGTTCTTGTATGCATAAATAAATAAATCTTTTTTAAAAATAAAAAGGTAAAATCTATTATCTAAAGAGCCCAGAGAAAGTGAACGAGCCTTTTCAACTCACGCAGCCTGGAAGATTTGGCCAAATCAAGATATAATTTGAACTCCCTAACTTCTGCCATGGAGAAGCAGCTGACTCTCCTTCCAGAAGACCTGGAGTTGCCCCATGTCACCTAATATCACACAACCTCAGGATCAAAGGGTCCTTAAAGGTGTCTCATTCAACATCTTACATAGTTGCCAACCCTGTCCATAGTCTTCTTATCACAGAAGTGTCCAGCATTTGGACGCAGGGAACTCACCACCTCCTGGACTGCACACTCAGTTCTGGGGCTTCTCCAAACTCCCCAAATCAGCCAATAGATTCTGCCCATTGTTTTAAGTTTGATGCTGGGAAGTCACAAGACACACCACATACTGGTGGAGAGCTCCTGATGTGTAGTGAATTCTCAACCCAGAAGCAAAACCTACTTGGGAGAGGATATGAGCGCAGATGTGTGCCAAGCATCAAACACTGGGGGCTGAGGAGGGTGCGGGTAAGTCAGGTTTTTCATGCCTGTAGCCGAGCCTCCCACCAGGGGCAAGAACACTTTTATCTGGGCAGTGCAGGGACGCATTGATGGTTGTCTCTCTCCCAAACCTGCATTTCTAGATTCCACACCCAGTGCCTCCCATCCAGCTCTCTGTGCGTGCAAAGCAGTTCTGGGACTTTGTTAGCTTCTGCTAACTCCTCACTCGCTCCCTCCTACTTGCAGATTAGGGTGAGCCAGTGTGAGAGCTGAGACCTGCACTGTTGTCCGATTCACTAAAACTATGCAACCAACCTAATTATCTGATTTATCGACTCAGAGACAAACGGCAGTTAGGCTTCATTTCTAACTTTTAATTGGCTGTAAAGTAGTATGTGATCGTGACCTCTAACTAAGCTCTTCCCATTAAGCTTTCATGTTTACATAGCACCATAAATTCAGCTCATCAGTCCTCCCAAAACTTCCCCAATTTCTGCCTCTTTCTGTGGAGCCAATTATCTTCCTGTTTGTCTTGCAGGTCTATCTGAAGCCTGAGACTTCCTGAACTACAGATACAGAGTGTGAATCTCTCTCCCTTTTTTCCCTGCCCAACGTGGAGATGCTCCTGGTCTCCCCTTTACTCCACCTTCTTACTGTTGGGACCACCCTCTGATTTCCTCTTTTTCAACCATCTTGCAGCCAATTAACCCTTCTCCTTTTTGGTCACTTATGACTGTTGTCGCTGGGAGGTCTCCTCAGCTGGGTGATGGCAGATTCCAACACAGTTCAAAGGACCCTGTGCCCTTCTCCCTTCTAAAGTAACCCACATTTGCTAATGTAAGTTTAACATCAGAGGAAAAAAGCTATAAAAATCCAGAAAAAACATGAATTGTGGCAGAAATGAGACAAAATCAGGATTCAGGAAATGAAGTGAATGTTTGGAAATAAATGAAAGAAAATTTCAGCCCTAATAAGAACATGATAAACATGAATAGGCTGAGAATATAGTTGTATGTATAATAGCATGTAAAAAATTGAATATGATTCAGAATGAAAAAATATAAGAAATGGCTTGGGAACAACAAATAAATGCAATGTATGATGAGATGGAAAATGAAACAAAACCAAAACAGATTAAATAAATAGATAATTATAATACACGAAAAAAATAAACTGTTGGAGTGGCTGGGGACAGACAAGGGGCTGAACTCTGCCCCCAGATATCCGGGTACCCCCCCCCCAAGCAGGAGAGTGGGTAGTGCCTGAACTCTGCCCCTGATGTCCTGAAGTGAAGGGCTGAAGGGGGGACATCTGCTGGGAAGTGGGGGAGCCCAGCACTCATTTTTCGGTGATTCTTTAAGAGGCCATGATGTATGTGGGCTGGTTCTCTTTTTTCCTCCAAAGCTGCTATGGAAGACTCTGGAACCCCCCACCTGCTCTTGTAGGTGCAACGCCACCTCCTACTGTCAATCAGTTGGTAACTGGACTTTCTTCCTGTTCTCCCACTCTTTCTACCCAGTTGGTTAGAATACATTTTTCTTTTCTTTTTTTTTTTTTTTTGTACTGAAGACCCTTTTGTTCACATTGGTCATGGGCGGTGACCGGACCCAGAAATGGTGAGAAGGTTTCTGACCAGGTGGTAGTTTTTTAGGTCTTTGCCCAGTAACATAGCAAAATAGGAAGATTCACCCTTTGAAAAATAGAAAGCAGAAAAACTAAGCAAATATGGAAATAGTAAATAAAGACAAATAGACACTTTTCCAGAGTTTTAAAATTTTTTGTTTTTTATTTATTTTTTTTTTTTGTGGGACCCTCGCCGGTGGCCAGGGAACGAACTGGCGCTGCAAAGGATGCGGGCAGCCTCGCAGCCCAGCGCTCAACCGCTGCGCCACCAGGGGAGGCCCTTTTTCACGTATTTTTTTATTGAGGTATCATGGCTTACAACAGTGCGTGTGGTTTAGGGGAACAGGTTCACACCTCCTCAGATGCATGTCCACACCACAGCCACAGCCAAAGCACCCAGAGTTCTTTTACCCTTTACCATAGACACCATGCCCCTCCTCTGCCTCCCTCCCTGCAATAGTCTTAATTTTGTAGTCATATTTTTAGGGTTTGTTTGGGTTTAGTTTTGTCAGCTCTTTTGCTTTGTTTCGCTGGAGTCACATATGAATGGAATCATCCATATTTGTTTTTCTCCTT
The DNA here is from genome assembly GCF_014898055.3 of Talpa occidentalis. Taxonomy (NCBI): domain Eukaryota; kingdom Metazoa; phylum Chordata; class Mammalia; order Eulipotyphla; family Talpidae; genus Talpa; species Talpa occidentalis. Next base: position 58,359,260 of record NW_023601212.1, read on the forward strand.
CTGAGTTACTTCACTTAGCATAATCCTTTGTATCACTATTTACAGTAGCTAAGTTATGGGGACAACCTAGGTGCCCAAGGACAGATGAATGGATTAGGAAGATGTACTATATACACACAATGGAATACTATTTAGCTATTAAAAAAAAGACAAAATCTTGCCATTTGTGACAACATGAATGAAACTGGAGATTATCCAAAACTATTATTTGATATATAAAGGATTAAACCTCCACAGAGGTTTAATTAAACCTCCACAATTAATCTTTCAAGATTAATTGCCAGAGAAAGAAGAAAATACCATTGTAAACTCTGAAAGACAAAGAAAGGATATGGTGAGTAAATAAAAAGAAGAAAAATAGAATTTGAAATAGCTGGGATCTTGCAACCTAAACAATAGAAGCAAAGGGGATTAGGATAAAGCCGTTTACAATTCTTCCCTGCACTGGCAACGTCTTCACTCCTTTATGCCAATAAGAAGGAAGGAAAACCTATCTCCGAGTGACAAGGCAAAGTACTGTGGATGACAATATTAGCTAAGTTGTTTTACAGATTTTCTTCTATTAACAGTGACAATATTTCACAGATTTGAAGTTTTTGCAAATTAGGATATAGAGGAATAAAAGTAATTTGGAAATCTATGACTGTTTATTCCTTCTGTAAACATTTAATGTGTCTTTACTGTATGCTAAGTGCTAGGATGGTTGTTAGAAATTTGCTTTAGCAGGTATTTTTTGTTTTATAGTGACAATTATTAAAATGCTATAGTGCTGGCTTCAAAATAGAATGTAGGTCATTGGGAGCTAATAGGGTTTCCAGAAATAGAGGTTAAAGAGGAAATATTTTAAAAATATGTGACAAATGAAGTATAAGGGGCCATGGGAAAAATATATAGTATGTTTTGTTGAGATCACTAAAATGAATGTGAGAAAAATCCAAATTCAGAGCTTACACCAGATAGCTTTATTTATATCTAGGTAGATTAGGGACACACTATTTAAAAATTAAGAAGAAGGGCCTCCCTGGTGGCGCAAAGGTTTAAGTCTCATCACCATAAAGCAATCCGCAGACACTGTAGCAGTTCCATCCCTGGCCGGGAGCTAACCCACATGGCACAGCAGACTTCTCCTATCTTACCTGCTGTTCCCCTCAGCAGTGTATTTCAGTGGATCTACCTGTTCTGCTCCCCACTCTGTCTCTTACCCTCCTGCACCTCTGGCCTACACCCCAGCTCTTGTATGCATAAATAAATAAATCTTTAAAAAAATAAAATAAAAATTAAGAAGAAAATATTACAATAGTATATTTACCCATAGATGAAGGGGAGTTAATTTCTACCTTGCTGGAATCATCATTTTTTCAGTTATCAGGTTGACAGGCTAAGATCCACACAGATTTAAAACTTCATAAAAACAACAAAACTCAGATATAAAGGAAATGAGTGGGAAATGAATATCACATATACACCAGAGAAAAGTCTGGATTCAAAATTTATGAAGAGCCTACAAACACCTGTAAGGTATGCAACCGCGTGTTTATTGAACCTGTATCTAGAAATGTCAACAAATAGCAAATGCAATAATAAAATTAGCAAGGACGACAATCCATCTCATATGTGATTAAATGAAAAAAGATAAAGCACTGTGGGTTCCCATTTTATATCTATTTGTGAAAACAAGTGAAAGTAATAAACCCTAATGCTGGCACAGTTCTCTGCAGATGGGGTGCTCTCATATCACCAATGTTGATATTCTGGAAGATGGATCATGAGTAGTAACATGAGAACATATTTTGAGCTAGTGATTCCCTTTCTGGGAAAATCAAGAAAATTATTGTCTGTAGATTAAAATCTATTTTTTTCCACAGAAATTTTGGGAGCATTCCTTATAATAGTGAAGATCTAAATATGCACAAATTAAGGAGAAGTTAGGTAACCAGAACCTTATCAGTTCTAGGGAATATTATAAAGCCATTGGCCACAAATGGAAAGTTATTCAGATTCATGGAAAATTTTAAAGGAAAAGCACAAAATGTGAAGTCCATGCAGCATATATTATTAGAAATGATATATTTTTATGGGAAATTATAGAAAAGACTCTAATAAGTGATAATGGTTGTAATAAGGCAATTCCAGTTTTATTGATCCTTTATTTTCAATGTGCTCTGTGTTGTCTTTTATGAAGATTATCTCATTTAATCTCAACAGTGTAGGTAGTAGGCATAATCTCCAGAGAAAACTGATATGTGCTGAAAGATAATCCTTCCCAAGATATTGAGAACAGTGCCCCTTAAAGTGTTCAGAAAGTTCCCCCCACAACCAAGATACCTAAGAGCAAGCCTCCAGACATGTCATTTTGGCTTGTGGATTATTTCAATCTAAGGTAAATTGAAACCCTGCAGGCACAAGATGGTTTTCCAGTCCTTCAATGACATCGAAGAATGAAAATTGGGGATATTTCCCACAATTAGATTTTTACCAGAAATAACCTTTCTATCAGAGAAATCTTCTATACAGCAGGGCAAACATCTAATTACAGAGCATCTGGTCTTCGTCTTATGAGTCACCCTCTACTCATCATGTGAGTCCCCCTATTCTCTCCTCAAAGCCCCAGTCCCCTATCCTATTTCATAGCTCAGGGTAATTGCTCCATCTGCTTTAGGATCTATATCCATAGGTTCTTTATACATATGCAATTAAATTTGCCCTTTTCTCTTGCTAATCTGTCTGATGTTAATTAGATTGCTCCACCAACCTGTGAAGAACCTTGAGAGGTAGGAGGAAATATTTTCTCTGCCCCTATAATGTGAAAGCAAGTAACTTGTCTAAGACCACAATTGGGATTTGGATTCCAATGTCCAGGCTGATATGACACCTAATAGAAATGATTTCTGGAGGCCTACATTCTGCAAGTTCACTGAATTTTTTCTTAGAGCAGGTCCCTGGCTGACTTGTTTTAGAAGCTTTTGGGGAGGTTTCTGCAGAAGACTCTGATTGTGGTCTCACCTCCTGGGGGAATATGTCTCAGCTGAAGGTGTGATGAATTCTCATCAGAGGGAACCCTAAGTTCACTTTCAATTTTTTTGGTTGTGAACGTTAATATTCAAAAAGCTATTTAAATGAACTTGGGAGGCTCAAGAGAGTTTGTTCACGAGTGCATCTGTCTGAAGACTATAGAATCCAGGGTGCCTTACATCTCCCACGGGAGGTGATGCTGTTTCTCTCTATGGAACTGAGGAGAAGGTCCTCCAGAAGTCTCCACTCTGACCTCTCTTCTTTTGTTTGTTTTCTAAGAAACCCATTTTGTTGTTGGAATCACTGCTCTTGTTCAAGGTCAATATGTTCAAGGTCAACCTCCTTTTCTATTACCCTACAAAATCCCCAGCCCCATAACAATGAAATTGTATGTGAGGCTTATTCTCCTGTGACTTACCTTGTCCAGAGAAGCCACTTCTGAAAGACTGAGCTCCAGATCATTCTCTTCCACTCACTCCTTTCTCACACTTCTTTTTCCTGAAGAATATTTAATATCTACCTTCCTTAAAATGACTCTAAAATCATTGCTAGAATCAGGCTTACTGTCTAAGCAAAACATCTTCTTGAAGGGCCTTCATCACCTCCCTCCCTCTTTAACCACATTCCAGCAGGCAGAACAGGAACACTTTTGAACATATACCTGTGGTTTCCTCAAAGGTGTATTGTGTTTGGGGTCAGCACAAGAAGGAAAACCCAGAAGGGTAGGAGATGATTTCCTTTGTGCCTTGACAGCTGTCTTTAAAGGGCCTAGATGTTGTTGTCCTCTGGCAGAGGAGAATGCTTCTAGCACATTCTCAGCACTAGAGAGATGTGCTAGGTTGAAGGAGAGTTGAGTCATAGTCATCAGAACACAGAAACCCCACTTTATTCCTCAGGAGTTATTCCAGGTTCATTCATTGATTTCACCACATTAGAGAGCCTCTTTTTTTTTTTTTTTTAAATCTCATATCTCCCAACCCTTTCCTTGAGAATTCTCAAGAAAAGGTTTTTAGTTAAAAACAAACAAAAAAGGCTTGCTCTCATCCCAAATCATTTATCTTACACAGTTGTCTCAGCAAGAGAAAAGAAAAGCACCATGACTCATTGTAATAAGGTAGACATTGTGAGGAGAGATGTTAACATCTTAATGAAAGCCCTGAGGGGAAATTTGCATAAAACAGCCCCATTGTTGCTTAAAAAGAGCCACTGGTGCCTTATTAAAAAAATCAAAACCAATTTTGTTAAATATTCAGTCTGGAAATGATTTGGAGTGTTTCCTTTCTCTCCTGGGTGTTTTATTTTTATTTATTTTTTTTGTGACAGATTCACAGATATGAAAATGGAAGAGGCCTCATCTTCCCTCAGTTTCTGTGAGGCCTTGTAATGGGCTGGCTTTCTCTTTCCTTCAGAGATGGCTCTCTGAAGTCAGGGAAGGATCAGAGGACAGAGATTTGGAACTCCATAAACAACACAAGAAATTGCTTTGCTCAAGTCTTCCTCTATTCCTACACTTGCCTGTTACTTTGATTCCATTTTTAAAGAATTCCAATAGTTTTTTGAGTCTCCTGTAATTTATTTTTCATTTTGAAGTTTGTTTGACAATTTGTTGCTTCGATACTCCCAGTGACATGGCACTCACCACCTTGTCTTGAGGCAGGATGTGCTACACTGGGTTGGAATGAGTTTCCCACCAACTTACCCTATGACCGTGGTCCTTCTTTTGGGATTAATCAGTGACCTAATCCCTCTGTGAGTGACAGCTGTAGACTAGGATTGTATGTATTAGAGTCCTACAGTAGCAATTTCTTTTTTTACAAGCATATAGGAACAGTAGTAAAGGATCCACTGCTCCACCATTCTAGCTTTTTTTCTGGTGGTACCAGTGTACAATAGATCTGCAAGGAAGCATCTCCATCCCTGGAAGCCAGGTGGTTCTCTTCTTATGCAGATGCTCCTCCAAAGGGGACAGCTGAGGGGAAAGCAGGGACAAGATCTGTATCATCCTTTGGATTTGAGGCAAATCAAAAGGCTTCAGTTACAAAGCTTGCTCTTTAGAAGAAGAGTTGGATTTATAATCTGCACCCCACTGCTGGACATGGCATGTCCTTTGGGAGCTGGACTCTATAGGTCCTGCTGGTGCAGGCACATGGGAAATTTGGGAAGAGGCTTGTATCCTCTTTGGTATAAGATATGCCAGGAGGGGACTTTGCTGAGTGCCAGGACATAAGGAGAGCAAATTCTGGGGGGCATTTGATCAGTGGGGGCTCGTTAGGAGGAGGAAGTGGAGGAGGAGAGTCCCAATAGAACCAACTCAGTGTTACCGGCCTAGCCCAAAGTCAGAAGAGGAAGGGGGTAGACAGAGCTTTCTTGCCTCATTTGTTCACCTGGCCACAGCTCTCCCCCCCTAGCCCAAAGAAGTCTGTTTGCCAGTTCCACAGATCCAGGACGTGGATTTTAGCACAAAGTGCTGGGAGCACAAGCAGCAGCTTGACCACCATCGGTACCGGAATCTTTGTTGTGTTTCTGGTTTTCCCACATTGCATCCGTCATTCTGAACTATGGCTGCCGTCACTATTCTTTGCACAGATTCTAGTGATGGGGAAGTGGAGAGGGGAGGAGGATAAACAAAAGCCAACGGCAAGTCCTTCTGTGGCCCAGTTTCTAAGGCAGGGCATGGAAAGAGAGTCTAACCGGAGAGGTTATCTCCAGGATGAGGGTCCTGCTCCAGGGGACGTTGAAGGTCGAGAATGAGCCAGACCACAGAGGAAATATCCCAGCATAATAGTCTGGGCTCTATTTTTTTTCTCAAACCAGCAACTAGAATGAAAATTGGGAATATTACTGAGAATCAGGAATTTTACCAAAAATGACTTTTCTATCAGAAAAAAACTACCTATATGGCAGGGCAAACCTAATCTTAGAGCATGTGACCATCATCATATGAGTCACTGCTCCTCATCCTGGAGCCCTCCTTTTCCTTCCTTGAAGCCCCGTGGCCCTATGCCCTTGCTTTGCCACATTTTCTTTAGAATCTAAATTCATGCAGATTCTCCACGTGTATGTGATTAAATTTCTTTTCTGCCACAAATCCATCAGATATTAATTTGATTGATCAGCCGGTCCAAGAAGAACCTAGAGGAGTTGGAATGGAATTTTCTTGCTGCTCCTACAGTAGCCAGCTGAGTGGAGGGTAATTTTGGAAGACAGGACTTGTGGTATGTTATGGGAATAACTTCTACTATTGCTTAGAAAATAGCTGAGTGGAGATTCAGTGTTAGGAAACCCAGTTTGAGTTCCTGCTTCTTCTATGAGCTGTGTGACCATGGGCCAGCCAGGAATAATACAAGTGTGTAATCCACAGCTTCCCTCATCCCCAGCCCCTATGAGCATAAGCAATAATGAAATGTGAAAATATTTTAGAAGCCTGAAGGATTTACACAAGAATTACTTTAACTACACTCTCTAAACAAGAACATCATCTTTCCCCCATTATGATGCCTTTTCTGTACCTGTCTTATTAGGAGTGGGGACTCACCAATGAATAAAAGTTTACTGTCCTCGAGCGGTTCACAGTACTTGGAGTGATAAATAAGGAAACAGGCCATTACTATAGAGTATTAAAAATGCTAAGCACAGAGAAATTGATTCATTTTTTTCATCAAACATTTATTGAGTGTCTTTCCTCACAAATCAATGTGCTGGATGCTATTGATTCAAGAACAATAGTTAGGAAGTTCATTGAGAAGGTTGCAAGGAGGAGAGATCTTTGGACTCAGTCATGAAGTTTGGAGAGGAGAGTGAAATTTACCAACAAAGGTCCTGCAGGCAGATTACATAAAGGCAAGGTGGGGGGTTGAGCATCAGCAAGACAACTTGGGGCCACTTCCCCTGTTCCAGAACCCCTGGGTAAGACAACACTATTGAAAAAAACTATCTCTGAAGCATGACTGGAGGCTTGGGGGGCCTGCCCTCCCATAACCCTGTTTCACGAGTTTACATCATCTTCACTAGGAGTGTCTGTCTGTTCCCAATTACCCGTCAGTGTTATCTCAGCACCAGGGCTTTGGGTTCTGCATGGTTAGAGGCCCTTTTGTACTGCCAGTAACTTAGAGAATACCAACTAATCTAAATATTAGCCCAACTGATAATTAGGCTAATTATGCTAATAATTAGAAGGATGAATTTATCGTGCAAGAAGTCATCTAGGGTTGTCAAGGCCAATTAAAATTAAAATTAAAGCTAACTGCCATTTGGGGTTCCCTGTATCCCTGACCTTGCTATTGGCTCAGTCCATCCATACTTGACTGTGCACATTAAGGAAGCCCCTTTTCCTTTACACTTACAGTTGCTACTCAGAGCTTACAGCTGCTGAGACAAAGTAGAGAGAGTCAGTGTCCTTTGGGGTCATAAGTCCATTATCTGATGCAGAGAAATGTCTCGTTGCCTTCAAATGAGCAAAGGAAAAGATCAGCTGATTTCATTTCCTCATCAAGATGGATGATTTCCAGGCAATGAAACTGAACTAGATGCTTAAACCCATTTCTTTCCAGGGCCGGGGCCTGGCAGCAACTTCTCCCTTGGCTGCTGTGCTCTGCCCTCGGCAACTAGTGAGATGAGATCAATGTGGGTGGGTATTTAATTTGATTTCCAGAACAATGTATCCCCCAAAGATGCAGAATCCCCCAAGAAGATAAGATGGGATTATTATTCACTGGGTAGAGTTATGCAGATACCCCTGAGTACAAGATGGATTGGAAACAAATCACAAAAATGGGTTTAAGGAATCTGATATTTTTGCCACACAAGACTCACTTGTGAGTGACTGCTCTTCTCGGCAAGGAGCCTGGGGACTTGTGACTCTCCTGCTGTGTCCTCCAAACAGGCCTTGTCTGACTTTTATGCCCTGGCCTATCTGCCGTGCTCTAAGCCATTTCTTTGGAGGATAGTGAAAGCAATGTGAATCTTCCTGATGATGAAGAAGAATGGATGCTGGCTTTTCTCTTTGGGTTGAACCTTGTTATAACCTGCACATGAGGCTCAAGCGAGCTCTGACCCCCACCGCAGGTCCTGTCAGCTCATCTGAATGACTCTCTCCACTCTGTGGAGGTTCTCAGGACCTCATCTTTCTGTTAGGGGGAATAGGATGTCCCAAAGCTAATTTCATACAGGCTTTGTGGACTCCACCCCCACCCTAGGTCAAAGCCAAAGACACTGGGAACCCCAAATCCCATCACCACCAAAGGGAAGGTGGCTGGGACCTGAGGGTGGGGTTAAGCAGCCGGGTGGATATAAAAGGCAGACACGTGGGCTTTGGGGATCCCCCATTTTTGGCTCTCCGCCAGCTCGCAGCGTCCAGCCAGCTCTGAGAGTGACTTTGGGTTTCCAGGTCGGCGGATCAGGTAGGACACATTAAAGACTTTATTTCCCTATTTTCTCCCTGAGTTGTACATTTTCCTTATTTCCTTTTCTCTTGTAAATAAACCTTTTATTAACCCTTTTGTGTGTGTCTGTAGTAGAGTATTCATAAGTCCCTTTAAAGCGCGCGGGTGAGGACCCACAGCCAGGAACCCGTTTAATATCGGGGTTGCTCTATAACATTTCTACCACCAGCCACTCTGCCCCTGGGGTTCTCCCCTCCCTGAGGTTCACTGTGAAGGGCGGCAATGCCTTTTCAGTGCCCTTCCTTCTTTTCCCAGATTGACAAGCCCCGGTTCGCTTTGGCTTTAGTCATTTGCTGTGCATCCTGATCTATGACCCTCGCTTTTCATCCCCCAGATGTGATTCATCAGATCCCCCAGGATGTTTGGCTTCCTCACTGCTGAATGATTCACTCATCAGCAGCAGCCTCATAAAGCATATGAGGTTGAGATTGGTGCCTATGCAAAAGGGCACATCTCTCTAAGCCACAGATCTTTGGGGCTGCTGGTAAGTGGTGAAGGTGAGGACATTAGCTTCTTGGATGTCAAAGGTGAACTGTATCAGAGTCCCATTAGACCAAAAAAGTGTGACTAGGAAGTAGAGACTTAGGAATGGCTGCCATTATTTTAAATTATTCATCATTTTCAATGATTGTTATTCATTCCTCTTATTAAAATTATTTTGCTGTTTTTGAGCTTCCAGCTCCCTCACATAATTTGAATTTGAATTAGACTTTTTGTTTGACTCTTAGCCTTAGCTCAGCCTATCATAATCATCTTTCTGTTAGGCTCCCACATGGGTTTTTCTGTAGACTATTTAAATGCTCTCCTGCAGTGGGTTATCCAAGAGTGGATAATCAAAGAAAAGTGTAGTGTTTCAGAGTTCTCCAGAGAAATGGAACTCTCGGAGGAAAGGTTTATCATGACAAATTGGCTCATGTGACTCTGGTGGCAAGTCCCAGATGAGTTCAAGACCTACAGCTGGCAAGCTGGAGACCCAGCACAACAGGCAGTATAGTTCTAGTTGGAGTCGAAAAACCAATAGATCAATGAAAGTCTTCATCCTGACTTTTTAACAAGGGAGATGAAGGTCAAAACCACTATGGGATATCATTTCACACCTGTGGAAATGGCACATATTAAAAAGACTCCCAACAACAAGTGCAGGAGAGGATATGGGCATGTAACTGGCACATCCATTTGGAAAGTGATATGCATTTACCTTCTTATTAAGAAATGAAAATTGAAACACGGTGTATCCCAGCAATTCCACTCTTGGGCATCTACCTAAAGACCATAAAACGTTAGCTCAGAAAATTATATGCTCTGCAATGTTTTCTGTCATATTACCTAGGACATGGACACAACCTAGGACCCACTGGAATTGGATTAGGAAGATGTGGGAGAGCCACACAGGAATTACTATTCAATTATAGGGAAAGATAAAATTTGCCATTTACAGAAAAATGGAAGAAGTTTGAGGGAATTATGTACAGTAAAGCAAATCAGAATGATAAAAGACAAACATTGGAAATCTATATAGAAAATGATTTGACAAAGCAAAACTCAGCAGATACTGATAAATGAAGTAAGACTTCTGGGGTTAAGAGGGAGGGGGAGGGGGCGAAGTGATGTCGGGGCTAGTGGTGGGAGAAAAAAAGAAAGAAAAAGGAATTACTGGTAATACCTCAGCCTATTTTATTCTAGCCATAGCCCATAATTAGTAGTGATATTAACTTTTTCAGCTTTGGGGGACAGGGTGTGTTTAAATCTCAGTAGTCTCATGGGAATGTTGTTAAATCAGAATTAAGAATAATATTTGTTTCCATGAGAAAGATGGTTGAGGGGGCCTCCCTGGTGCTGCAGCGGCTAAGACGCAAACTATGAAGCTGTCCACAGCCTCTGCAGCATGAGTTTGATCCTCCAGCCAGGGAGGACCCCACTGAGCAGCAGACCTCTCCTGACTTGCCCGCTACCCGCCTCAGCAGTGTACTTTGGTCAATCTGCCTGTTCTGTTCCCCACTCTGTCTCTTGTGAATCCTCTCACCCCCCCACCCTGCCCCCACACCTCTGGCCTGTACCTCAGCTCTTGGATGCATAAATAAATACATCTTTAAAAAAAAAAAAAGAAAGATGGTTGAGAATTTCCACTGTCAATGTAGCTTCAGTCCCCCCAGGCTGGAGCAGACGTAGAAGCCCATGAATATTAGGTGGTGAGCAGGGGCACAGGAATTTTGATGCTGGGAAAATTTACTGACATGGCTTTGAGGCCGCCAAATAGTTCTACAAGCAGAGTAACACTGCTGCACAGCCAGAGCAGAAGACTCTGTGTACTCATGGTAGGAAGCTACAGGCAAAAGGAAAAAAGAACAGCATTTTGTAAGTATGCATTTATTTAATAAATTCATCCCTTTTGCTAATTATTACAAAATCAGTCACAGAGAATGCTGACTGTTTTTGATGAGCACAAAAATTGGAAATCAGGATTGTGGCTATTTGCAGTCTTATATTGCAATATACAATTTATTTCTTTAATCTGTTTTGGAAATGCAATAGCAAGAAAAATCCTGGTTCGACCAGAGAAGTAGTTTATGTTGCACTCACAAGAATGTCTTTGATCATACTGATCCAAAAGAATTAAAGAGGATTTGTAGGATTTTTTTTGTTTCAACGTTAAATTGCCAATAATATTTAACAAGTAGCTCTCTTCCTTATTATAAATATAAAAGTCAATCAATAAACACCCCATGGTTATAATAAATGCTAAGCCTATCAATTTTATGATTGTAAAAAGATAAATAGTATCTTTAATCTAATTTTTCTTGTTATTACATTTTAATTATAGTTCAATCTCAGTACAGGCTAAATAAATGTGCTGGAACCGTTTTTGTGGTTATATAAAAGTGAACAACTTACCATCTACTAGGCATAAAATAAATGTTTCTTGAATGAATGAATGAATGAGCAAATCAACCTTGCCTGGTATCTCGTTAAGTAAAAAAAGCAGAGTTACAAATATTATAGTCAATGACATATTTTCAAGATTTTCAAATGTATCCCCACATCTGGCAGTAGAAATTTTTCTTTAAGGTCTGATGAAAACATGTTAACTAGTTAATATGAAGTTAACCTTTTGGTGGATTGTCTTTAATATCAGAGTTAGTATAAAAGATATTTGAGATTGCCTTGTGCTAAGACATTCAAAAAATTACTTAAGTTTGAACTGAAACATTTGTGAAATGAAAAAACTTGTATGAAATTTAGGGTACAATTTGGGTCCCAAAGGGCATGGTTGGGAGAGCTGCTGAGGCCCATGGAGGCGCCTTCCTCCAGGAAAGCCCCCCTCTCTAACAGCAAGCATACGTGAAGGGCATTCAGGGATAACCATTCCAATGTCCCTGTTGGTTTAAAGAAGTTGCCTTTCACTTACTAAAACCATAACCACTTCAGGACCAACTTTTTTTTAACCTCTCTCTATGTGCCAGGCACCAGTCAACAACTTTACTGACTCATTTAGCATCTAAAACAACCCTATTACGCAGGTCAAGAAGGCACACCACCGGGCAGATCAAGGGTTTGCCCTGCATGGATTAATCCAAAGTTGGATAGTAGAACCACACTGAGAGGAGGTGGTGGCTTCCTGAGGGCCGGCTCCTGGGACTGAAGGGTAGTAACATGCAGCCCCAGGTCACCTGTGTACTTAATTTATTTATTTATTTGGACTTCAAGAATAAAAATGACAAGAATGCACATAAGAATATCAGTAAATTCAGGGCCGTCTTTGCTAGTTGAGGACAATCAGATCTCAAAATTGATCCAAATGCCCAGCATGTCTGTCTCAAATGCCAGTAGTAATGAGATGGTATTTAAAAATTCTTTAAAGTTACCTTATTTACTTGAAGGAAAGATCTGTATTACGGGGCCTCCCCTGGTGGCGCAGGCGATTGAGTGCCTTGCTGTGAAGCTGTCTGCAGCCTCTGTAGCGCAGGTTCGATCCCGGCCGACCGGCGAGGGTCCTGCATGGCGCAGCAGACCTCTCCTGTCACGCCTGCTGCTCCCCTCAGCAGTGTATTTCGTCAGTCTGCCTGTTCTGCTCCCCTCTCTGGCTCTGGTGAATCCTCTCACCCTCCCGCACTTCTGGCCTGTACCCCAGTTCTTGTGTAAAATGAATAAATAAATCTTTAAAAAATAAAAAAAAATTGTATTATGATGTTAAATAATGCACAGAAATGAAGTATAGCTATTGTGGGGCAGTAGATGTGATGACTGTTTTTCCATCAATTTGGTTTCTGTCACTGGGAAGCCTGCGTTCACAGGCTCGCCGCCACTAGGCCTTCCGCTGGCACGGCTCTGCTTATGATTCTAGCATGTAATTTTGTTATTTTTTAAGGTTATGATTAAAACAAAAAATACAAAACACAATAACCCATTGAGTGAACCTGGGAAAGTACTGAGACTGAGCCAGGAACAACCCCACACTGAGGCGGCCTAGGATTCTGGTTTGAGAAGCACACATTTCACAGTATTTCTCCTGTCTCAGCTTTCTGGGGATAGACTGAGCCCTGCTCTGTAGAAAGAGAAGAGGAAGAGGGTCTCCCTGGTGGCACAAGGGTTTAAGCACAGCACTATAAAGATGTCCGCAGCCTCTGTAGCAGGAATTCAATCCCCAGCCGGCCAGGGAGCTACCCACATGTTGCAACAGACCTCTCCTGCCTTGCCCGCTGCTCACCTCTGCAGTGTATTTCAGTCAGTCTGCATGTTCTGCTCCTCACTCTGTCTCTGGTGAATCCTCTCACCCCCCGAACATCCGGCCTGTACCCCAGCTCTTGTATGTATAAATAAATAAATTTAAAAAAAGAAAGAAGAGGAAGAGCTTCTGGAACAACATAGCCATCTCAGTGGCTTTTACTCTGGGTGGGGGTGGTGATGGTGGGTGGTAGAGGTGGAGACCGGGGGCAATGTGTGAGGTAGGGGTTGGGATCAGCAACTCTGAGATTCAGACTCAAATAAGAAAATGGCTGAGTGATGTGTGAGTCAGACACGAGAGTCAGGGCCCATCTGTGAGACCCAAATGCCAAAGGAGGTAGTTTCCTCAGCAGCTGCATAGACAACACGGACATCTTCCTCCCTCCCCCACCCCCCCAGCCCAAATCAAAGAACAGATGGATTTTTGACTTAAAGAGGCAGTAGAGAGGCATCTGAACTTTATTTTATATATATATATATATATATATATATATATAATTATTTTTTTAATTACCTTTTTTAAAACTGAGCTGGAAGTGGTGCTTCTGTTTATCACCTGGGAGCCCCTAATTAATGTGTCCTCAGCAATACATGCTCCTCTGTGGCAACTGGGATACATTTGCTTTGTTGACACTGCTGACAACCTAGCAGCTTCTACCAGAGTGGGAGGCTCGGCTTCCTCAACTGAAAGTGGATGTGCTACCCTGGAGGTTCTTCACATAAAACTTAGCCAGAACACAGGGAAAAATCCAGAAGCTCTCTCCTCGCCACTTCTCACCACCCACAGCCTCTTACTTGGCCCTGCAGTTTGCTCACGTGGTCTGTAGATCCCCTGGCTTAAGCCTTCCGCTCCTGCCTGGCTCAACTCTTGTTGGCTTCTGGTCTCTGCTAACTTGCTCCATTTCAGCCCTGACAAGTTCCATTGGTTCTTCCTTCTTCTGGCAAAAATACCACAATTGCTGCTTTGTGTTTTCTTTCTTCTTTTTTAAAAATATTTTTTACTTTAAATGTATTTATTTTTAATTATTTTATATATTTTTCACATCATTTTTCATTTTTGTACAACGTATGCATTTTCATCTTGGTTAGCGTCCTGGTAAAATTCCTACCACCCATTTACCCGTGAACTATCACCATGGTCCCTTTTGCTCTTCCCACCTTTCTTCAGCCACATCTTCCATGCGTCCAGTCATGCTGTACCTCTACGGGTGTGTTCTACCCAGCTCTTTCTATCTGACTAATGCAGCTCCAAGAAGCCTAATTACTACTTCCCTATCCCATTTCTAATCTGGATTTGGTCTCTCTTTTATGTCCCTACAGTGACATATTCTGTATGGTTATATCCCTAGAGGCCTTCCTGCCCACTCAGCTTTGGAATTCTTTCCATCCTCAACATCCAGCTGATGGACATGTAACAGCAGATGCTAGTAAGTGTTTGTGCAATGAGTGAATGAATAAATGAACCAGTGAATGAGTGAATAAAAACCAGTCCTGGCCCAAGCCCCTCCTTTTTGGCCTTATCTAACCAGACAAGGAGAATCTAACCCTGCCCTAGTCCATTTGACCATTTTTTCTCCCTCAAACACTCAGACCCATTACCGTCAATAGGAAGTATCCAGGATTTGTTTTTCCTCATTCTTAGAACTAAATATATCTGAATAATGATGAGGATGTAGATGAAAAGACTCCTACAAAAATAATCCCATCCATTCATACAGTTTTTTGTGTGTTTTAGGTATTTTAATGTGATTTGTTTAATGCTAATGCTTTTAAAATGACTTTTCATTTAAATAAGTGTGCAATTATTATTATCCTATTTTTACAGAAGAGGAATCATCTGCAGTCCAGGGAAATAGAACTGTGTCTTGGATTATACTAGAAATCATACTTTTTGACTCCGATTTTGGCTTTATTTCTGTGAAATCACACTATTGAGCTGTGATATCAGGGATAAATTCTTAGCTTTCTGTCACCTAATGTGAATTAGTTAACTGGGTCCTTTCTATGAGAGTGATTCCCAGATTGAATATAAAGGTCACTTTTTCAAGGTTTGAAAAAAAAGCTTTCAAGGAAAATTTTGAAACAAAGAAGGGGAATATATAAAGAATCCCTATGTACTTATCACTCTGTTGGCTAACATTTGCCAAGCTAATGTCATCTATCTAGCTATCATTTTATAACATAATTAAAACACGAAAAGCATTACCCCAGCTAACATGATTAATGATAATTCTGCTATGTAATGTTCTGCCCAGACTGTATTCAGATTTTCCCACTTGCCTCAACAATTATTTGCTTTTCTGCTTTTGAATTTGGTTGGTAGCTCCATAAACCCCTAATAGCTCACTTACTTTAAAAAATTATGTCATTTATTTACTGAGAAAACAAGGTCATTTCTGTAGTAGAATTTCTATGTTCTGGATTTGACTGATTTCATCTTTCTGGTATCATTTGACATGTTTTCTAATCCCTCATTTTTCAAGAAAATTTTTATTCGTCAAAATGTATAGATTTTCCTGGGGACTCCCTGGTGGTGCAGGCAGTTGAGTACAGTGCTGTGAAGCTGTCTTCAGCCTCTGCAATGCTGGTTCAATCCCCCCCAGCTGTGGAGCAACCCGCATGTCACAGCAGACCTCTCCTGTCTTTCCTGCTGCTCCCCTCAGCAGTGCATTTCGGTCAGTCTGCCTGTTCTGTTTCCTGCCCTGTCTCTGGTGAATCCTCTCACCCTCCCGCACATCTGGCCTGTACCCTGGTTCTTGTATAAAAACAAAAAATAAATCTTCAAAAAAAATGTATAGATTTTCCTCTCCCTTGTAGTGTTTTGCGATCACAAAATACCATCGGCTAACTGACTTAAACAATATACATTTATTTTCTCACAATTCTGAGCCCATATCTTCAAGATCAGAGTGCCGGTATGGGGGGTGGATCCTAGTGAGAATTCCCCTCTGGAATGGCTGCTGGCTGCCTTCTCTGTGTGCTCATGTGGCCTTTCCTTAGTGAGTCACATGGAGATACCTCTCCTTTCCTCTTCTGATAAGAGCACTAATCACTTCATAATTGTCCCACCTCATTACCAAATCCAAACCTAATACCTCCCAAAGACCTGAGATACCATAACATTGGGGTTTAGGATTTTAACATATGAACTGGGGTGAGGGGATTGAGACACACAATCACACATAACATCCCCTCAGCTTAACCCACAAGTCACACATAGCATTGTCTACTTTTTTTGGCATGTTTATTGAGAAAACTCAGAATAAAAAGTCACTAGGGATTCAATAATGCTATCATATAAAATTGAATATATTAATGACTATGGTATTACTATAAAGATTTATTTGTTTGTTTGTATGTTTGTTTATTTATTTAATTATACAAGCACTGGGTACAGTCAGAAGTGTGGGAGGGTGAGAGACTTCACCAGAGCCAGAGCAGGGAACATAACAGGCAGACCAACTGCCGAGGGGAGCAGCGGGTGGCAGGAGAGGTCTGCGCGCCATGCGGGACCCTTGCTGGTGGCCAGGGATCTAACTAGCGCTGCAGAGGCCGCGGGCAGCTATGCAGCCCAGTGCTCAACCGCTGCGCCACCAGGGGAGGCCCTGGCAGACACAATTTTGAGCCAGCAGAAGAGAGTAATAGATGGTAGGAAATGTCTACATGGACTACAGGAAGTTGTTCTAAAGATCACAGTTGTTTAGAGAAACTCTATGAACTCTGAATTTAACACCAGTGATAAGAAGAAAGCCTGATTTTTCCTTTATTAGAATTAGTCTTTTTCCTGGTCCCTTATTTAGGTTTTCTAAATTCCTGCTATGAGTGAGACCATCAGCAAGCAACTATAAACCAGACACACACTGGGGAGTTGGGGGGAGGAGAGGAGGGATTAGGGTCAAAATAAGGGGAGTGGGAATTGTATGGGGAAAATAACCAAAATGAAAATGCATACATTGTGCAAAAATGAAAAATGATGTAAGAATTATATAAAAAATAAAAAAATAAGCAAAAAATAAATAAAATTGAAGGGAAAAAAATTAAAGAAGAAAACCTGAAGGCTCTTAGCTATAGCTTTGCTGATCTGTCAATCTGTCAATCTATCAATCTATCTATCTAATCTATCTATCTATCTATCTATCTATCTATCTATCTATCTATCTATCTATCTATCTATCTATCTATCTCTCTCTCTATCTATCTATCTATGTGTGCAAATGTGTGCATGCATGCTTCTTTTGTAATGCTTACCAGAAGCAATGTAGATTCTAAAACTGGACTACAGAAAATACTTATTTTTGCAAAATAGCTTGGGACCAAGGTCATTCTATGAAGGAGTTCTGTCTTCTTTTTTAATGGAAATTAGCAATTTATCTTAAGAATGTATTAAAAGACTGTTTCATTTATTTGCATAATGATAAAATGTGCCAGCATTTCTCTTTGCTATTATCAATGAATAGAGACACACAAAACTGCAGTAAAAAAACTTAAAAAGAACCAAGCATCTTGGATTTCCTTTACAAAGCACTCAGCTTCACCAAATGAAATTGGCACTTCTATAAAAATGTATTTCTATAAAAATCTCATGTAATCAATAAATATCTGTTTAAGTGTGTTCTGGGCAATGTGTTGCTTCCTTCTTGTGTGCTATCTGTTTATTATGTTATCTTAACGCTGGTCTTTGAATATCTGCATTTAACTACTGCACAAAACACATCAACACTGACAGAAGGAATGGAAACAGTTCCTGATAACTTATTGGCTATAAGGCTTGAGAAAAGGAAGTCCAGGATCATTCTCTTGCCTTAGTATCTGGAAAGGCCACTGACTGAGATAGGAGAAACCCCCAAAGCTCAATGGCCTTTTAATGTCAAACTCTTGATAACAGAGTAAAATTTCTATGAGTGGGTTTAAGTTCTGATATCAAGCTGAGCTAAAATAATTTTTTAAATATTTTCTAAAGCCCAGTCATAATACGAAGAACTGATCTTCAATAAAAACACTGAACTCTTAAGGCTCAGGGGAGCTTTCTGATTGACAATACTTCACATGTGCTGTCACACATAATTATTGGGAGAATTAAATGTGCTCCCATGAAAAACCCCTGGAAGGAGATACTGAAAGTTTGTGCCATTGTAACGGTTTCCCCCAGGAAAGGGGGAGGTTCCAGGTTTCCTGCCCCACCCAAGGGAGGGTGGAGCTGAGCAGGGAGAGAAGCTGCAGAGGAGACTAAGGAAGGAAGCAGGATGGAGCCAGAAGGAGACCAGGAGAAGGCACATGGAGCCGAGAGACACGGGAAGAAACTGCGCTTGTCTTTTGGTCGTGGACTGGGTGACACAGATGTGGGTGAGACCCGTGGGGAGGTGACAATGGCAGCTTTTATCTTGATTTTGATTTTGCTCTTTTCCTTCCGGGCTTGTCTGGTTGTTTCTGACCCTTTTCTGTGGGTACCCACTGGAAGATGCTTTAGACTTGTGGCAGGCTTCGGGGCCTTGAACTGGGCCAATCCCATTTGGATGGAGTTTTACCCACGAGGGGGCGGGTAACTTTGGGTGCTTGATTTAGAAACTAGATTCTTTGCCTTTCCTGTATGTTTCCTAATTGTATTAAAGTTCCTTCCCATTCAAGTCTCATGTTTTGTGTTAATGCAGCGGATGGCAGAACCCTATATAGAATAGGCAGGTTTGCGGGGTTTGGGCTGCCCCTCTCCCTGCCCTGTAACACCTTTTTCCTGGACTCCACACCAGCTACCTTTTCCCTTTGCTGATTTTAATCTGTATACTTTTGCTGTAATGTAAATAATAACTACTTGTTTGAATCTTGTAACTTGTTGAGCTTCAGGGTGATCTTGGGGGCTGTTGACATAGAAACTCAGCTTCAAAAATTTGTATGGAAAGGGCAGATTGAAATAAACTTGACAGTGTCCTGAAAGATCCTGAATTGCATAGAGGCTTGCAGTAGCTCTATATATTGAACAGCTTCTTTTGGAGAGTATCCTCAAAGTTTATCCTGAGAAAATTGATTGGATTCTAATTTGATCCTGTGAGAAAGGAAAGGCTGAGTCTTTGGAAGACATCAGGAAGAGACTCTTCAAAACCTTTAGACAGCATTCAGGAGTAGATTCTGACACAGATGTAATCTGGCTCCCATCTTGTCTGTAAGTGACCTTGAGCCAGAAATAGGAAATCTGATGTACAAGTAAAGCCTGAAAAGGTATCTAGCTCTATTGCTGGATCTCTGACGTGTTGCTGAACATTTTCAAAATGCTTTAGGAACAAAAGCAAAATGAAGTTAATGACTCACAGATAAAATAGCTAGATGTTTCCAGCATAGTCAATAAAATCAGGCAAAGGATCCTCTTATTTTATATACCTGCAGATGCTCTAAACAAAAAGGGCATGGGACAAACAATTGTCTTATGCTAGTTGAGAAGCTGAAGGAAAAAATCATAGGGTGGGGCATAGACAAGGGCCTAAATTTCATGTTCCCTTTGAAAATCTCCAAAAGGATTTCACATTACACTCCACAATGGCTTTGTTGGGGGAACAGTATATCCTGAATGAAGTCCATCCACAGATGTTTTATGGACTCTGGCCCCACCTCCATGCCAAAGAGATCCCGGGGACCAAGGTTTACAACTCCCATCATCTCATGGATTTGCCTTGGCTTCTTGAAGGGTGGGCGTTGTTGGCAACTAGGGGTGAGGTTAAGCAGCCATGCTTGGTATAAAACCAAACACAGGTGGGCCTGGAGGAGGCTTGGTTTTGCCTGCCTTCAGCATGCACCAGGGTCCCAGCTCAGGCAGTGTTACCAGTATGACATATTTATCAATTAGTGCTCTCTCTACTCCCCCCACCTCCCTTTTCATTTCCTTGTAAGGGAAAGTTTTATTAACCTTTCTATGTGTGCCTACCCTGAGATCTTGTTCTGAATTTATTTTTAAGGGGTGGGTGAGGACTTACACCCAGGCCATCCCATTTCTCTTTGGGGTTTCCCTGTAACTTCCCTCCCCCTCAACCCCACAATGGTTTTGAATGTGACTGCTGCTTGCTTCTTCTCAGGAAGGATAGATTTACTTTTCCTTGCTAAAGAGATAGTGAGAAAATTTCCCGATTTTGTGTTCCCAACCTGGGAAATTCCAATCTGTCTCTTTGGTACCAGGGGCATTCATTTTACTGGGACTGTCATTTAAGGTGTCGGTAAAGCCATTCCACCAGTTCCAGAAACTTTACTATTCATATCATCCCCAATCTTTGTAAAAGTGAAAAATGCAATTTGAATTTAAAACTGAAATTAGGAACTCAGTCCTCTGAAACTTCCATGGCCTACTACTGCTACTGCTACTGTAACAGGGTGGTCCCCAGGAAAGGGGGAGGTTCCCTGCCCCACCCAAGGGAGGGTGGAGCTGAGCAGGAAGAGGAGAAGCTGCAGAAGAGACTGAGGAAGGAAGGAAGCAGGATGGAGCCAGAAGGAGACCTGGAGGAGGCGCATGGAGCCTAGAGACACGTAAAGAAACTGCGCTTGTCTTTTGGTCGTGGACTGGGTGACACAGATGTGGGTGAGACCCGTGGGGAGGTGACAATGGCAGCTTTTATCTTGATGTTGATTTTGCTCTTTTCCTTCTGGGCTTGTCCGGTTGTTTGTGACCCTTTTCTGTGGGTCCCCACTGGAAGATGCTTTAGACTTGTAGCAGGCTTTGGGGCCTTGCTCTGGGCCAATCCCATATGGATGGACTTTTACCCACGAGGGGATGGGTAACTTTGGGTGCTTCATTTAGAAACTAGACTTTGCCTTACCTGTGTTGTTTCCTAGTTTAATTAAAGTTCCTTCCCATTAAAGTCTCCTATGTTTTGTGTTGATGCGGCGGATGGCAGAACCCATTTAGAATAGGCAGGTTTGCGGGGTTTGGGCTGCCCCTTTCCCTGTCCTATAACACTACTATTGCTACTCCTTCAAATGACAACGAAATTACGTCCAGGGGTTTAATAAAGTCTCCCATTATGAGTAAGTAAAAAGCTGGCCCATGACTCCAAAAATATCACTTCTGATCCTAAACACTGCTGTTTCATGCAAATGTTGCCAAATGCAGCAAGGACCTTACAATGCACCCAATCTTAGCATCAGCAGGTATAAGCAGTCTATCTTCAGCATACTTCCAAATAACACTTGCATGACCTGAATTCTGGAAACATATTTTATGGATAAGGCATTAGAAATGGATAGACTTCAAATTACAGTGAAAAGAACCATATCAGGTTCTGTCACAAAATAACAAGCCCAGCAGCGAAACTCCAAGGGGTTGATCATTGGGTTTTTGTCTTTCAAATGAAGAGAAACAAGCCATCCTAAGATCACTGGGAGGCTGTGCTACCTGGAAGTCTTAAACTGAGAATTCTGACATATTCAGAAAGGAGGACACAGCTTCTACTTAATATCTAGATCAAATAGACAATGGGATATTTTGTTCCTGCAAATTTCCACCCAAAACCCAAAAACAAAAATCTAGATTTCCAGAGTCACAGATTATCATGCTTTGATTTGCATTTTTTATTCTTTGTTCTCCTAGCTTTCCTCTTTGCTAACTTAAAAATCTGCTAACCAGCACTTGTAAACCCTTAACAATGATAATCACAGGCCCTTGTCTTAATACTGCTCTTTGCATCCCTACTTACTCTTTGGTAAGAGTCCAATATCTGGCGATGATCTGTTCATGACTTGACTAAAACATACAATAAAACCAACTGCTGACTTTGTCTTCATTTTCCTTTGATTGCTACTCATCTTTCTTCAGTACCAGTCCTTTGTAATGAACCAGTTGATTTCTTCAACCACTTGGTGACTTTTGATGGCAAATGCCATAAAAGGCCAAAGAGACAAAAATCTAAGTCTTTTTATCACATCACACCTAAGATGGAATTTTCCTGTTTCTGTTGAAACAACACCTGGAACGTTTTATAGGAACTGGCCTAAGTAACCGCATGTTCCCAGAAACAGACCTTGGAAGGACTATCTAACATATGGGCCATGGGACTATGAACATTTGGGAACTGCCTTATGGGAGATTTTTTGGTTTTCCAAACCTCACCAGAAAGACTCACTACTTAAGCCAACTTCAAGCTCTTTTGTTTTAGCTCAACCTAATGATCTCTCTTCCATAAATCCCACTGACTAGTGCCAAACCACTTTTGTTGAGTAATGCCAACACCAAATATTACTATTCAATACTTTGTAAGGATATTTGGCTGATTATTTATGACTGGAAGGCTCCCAATAACTAGGATTGGATTTGTGGCCAAAAAGCCTACAACTCACAAGCCAGATGGGAATTTGCTACCTATAAAAACTGAAGCCTGCATTCAAATATTCTCTGATGTCTCCCAGAATTTGCTTTGGCCCATCTATTTCTCTTCTTGGAAAAAGAGATTTTTAGGTAACTCAAAAAAAAAAAAAAAAAGAGCCTTGATTTGATACCCCAAACTTTAATTCTTTTTTTAATTTTTAATTTATTTTTTAATAATTTGTTCTAAATTTTTTACATCATTGTTCATTTTTAAACAACATTTTCTCCTCCCCACCCCCTCAGGTGTAGTCCCGATAGCGTTTCCTTCCCCAATGCACCCGTGCACCATCACCTCAGTCCCCTGTGCTCCTCCCTCCCTCCCTCTGATCCCTCTCCCTCCTCCTCCCCTGCAGGATGTCTCTGATTTATAATTGTCTGTTCTTGCTTTGTTGTGTTTTGTACTGTTATTATTTTTTTACACTGATGTCTTATTTGGTTCCCCTATATTCCTGCTATGAGTGAAACTATCCGATACTTTTCTTTTTCCTTCTGGCTTACTTCACTGAGCATAATTCCTTCTAGCTCCATCCATGTTGCTGCGAATGGCATGACTTTAATTCTTGAGAATTTTGAAGTATTTTCTCCTTCATCAAGGTTATTTCAAGTCAAAATAAAAGCCCCCAAAGTCTGAAAATTCCTATACATTATGGCTCACTCATTGGCAGGGAGCTGGACAATTTTACTTAGGCCATAGAAGTCCTGACTCAGGAAAATTAAGAGCTTGGACTGATGACAATTCAAGACAGATCAGCCATAGATGTAGTATCAACCTTCCAAGGTAGAATGTGTGCTATCATAGGGGAACACAACTGAAATGTCCACACAGTTGGAAAACCAGTATAGACATTAAGAAAGTATCAATAGATAATTTAAGTAAATATTCAATATGGTTCTGTAATCTATTCCCACTGGAATGGATCTTTTCTCTTGGACATGCTAGGCTCCTATCTTAGAAGTGGACTACAAACTGATTATTATAATCCCCCTCATCATATTTGTCATGTTGCAGTGCTGTGCATTTGCTGCTCAATCAAAAGATGCAAGAAATGATCAGCCAGCAAAAAGCAGTAAATCGATTTTCTACGCTGCCATAACATATTACTCTAACTGGATTAAGGCAATACAACCTTATCATGTCATAGTTGTTCACATCAGAAGTCTGCACTGATCTGACTGCGTCTCCTGCCTAATTTTCAAAAGACTAAAATTGAGGGGTTGGTGGACTGGGTTGTTATTGGGAGAATAAGAAAGGAATTGGAAAGAATCTGCTTTAAAGCATATTCAGGTTGTTGCTAAAATCCAATTCCTTGTAGTCTCTTTTTCTTGTCCATTGTTAGCTGGGGACTGCCCATGGCTCCTATGAGCCTCCCTTTGGTCTCTGCACGTGGGGTCTATATCTCAGAGCCAGCAAAGCTGTGTCAAATCCTGATTTAGGATTCTTTCTGACTTTCTTCTGTTGCATTCTTCTGCTTTCAAATGGAGAGTCTCAGGTTTTTAGGGCTCCTTGATTAGAGTGGGCTGCCAGATAATCCAGGATAATGTCCTCATCTTAAGATTAGTAACCGTAATTACACTTGCAAAATGCCCTGTGACAAATCATATACCATATTCACAGGTTCCAGGTATAAGGGTATGCACATCTTGAAGGGCTGTTATTCAGCTTAGGGTTTATGAAGATAGTAGGGCATCACAACAGATTGGGGTTGATCACAACCCCAGAAGGAAGTGACCATCTAACTCATTCTAAGGCTGGAGAGTGCCCTCAAGGTTGGGAGGCACTAAGAATTGAGACACCTGTGACAATGCAATTTCACAGTTTGCAAACCAATTTACACAGGCAAAAAGTTTTCTTGTATGCATGGACAGCTCTCCTATCAAAACACTAATTTGCTTGAATAGACAACTTGCTGATCAAACAATAGGGTGCATATCAAGACTGACATCAGCGCCCTCTCTTTGCTGTGTTCACCAAACTCAAACTATTATGTCAGCTGCTTTGCCAATCTCTACAGAGATCTTTAGATACCTTAGAAGAACCACCCCAGACTCTGAAGTAGTATAAATACCCTTCCTACATTAAGGAAACATGGCTAAGGCCCTGAGAAGATGATGCTCTCCTTTCTGCAGTAAGCTTAATCAACTCAGTTTTCAAGTTCTACAGGCTTATCTGATGGGCTCTGAAGGAAGGAAGGTTGACACCTCCCTGCACATCTCACCTTGATTCTTGAGCAGCAGGAGTTTGGTGGGGAGGGGGACATAGCAAAGACTCACCCAAGCTCCAGCCAATATCAATAGGTTGAGCTTGTGTCATTGATAAGATAGGCTGCCTGAGGGGCTGTGTCTGCCTGATCCTTAAAGCTGTGCCATCCCTTGGCAACACTATGCAACATTCCCAGACTCCATGTTGTCAGCACAACACCATGCACTCTAGCGCAGGACGAGGCTTCAATGACCTGGGGAAATGGTACTGTGTAACTGTGCTGGTCAAGCATGGGGGTGCTGCCTTAGCCTGCCTCCCCCAAAAAGCTGTTTGAGTCTGAGGAAGAAGAATGAAGATAGAGTCCTGTCTTTGACCCTTTCTTGCAGAATAGCACTCAGCTGTGGGGAGATACAGAGGGGTTATTCATTAGGCTGTAAAAATTTGAACCCAAGTGATTCAATTTTCTTGGGAAATAAGGGCAGGTCAGGGAATGAGACAGAGAATCTTAACAAGACCCGTGAGCTTGCTAGAGGTCAGGAATATTGGAACATTGAAGACTGATGGAACTGGGAACTTGTCCTCACCTCTGAGGACTCAGAGTTCCAGGTTAGTTTCCAGAATGTTCAGATTTTGGGAGCAAGGGAAATAGGGTATTGGGTGAGGGGAGTGGGGATGGTTGAAAGCTTGACTTCTGTTCAGGGACTCGTGACTACTTTCTAGAAAAGAGGGAATTTATATTCCTATATGGCCATGACTGAGGAAACCCATTGCTTCCATCTTTAGAGTGAGATTCTAGTTCCTCAATCTCATGGGTCACAGGCAGGGGTTGTCATGTGTTCCATGTTTTGGGGGGTCTGTTCTGAATGGAGAGCAACTGACACAGTTTTGTGGAGACAACCTGTTGGATAACATTGCCTCCTCATGTCCCCTTTGTTCTTCTTCAATTCCAGAATGAATTTCCCCAGAAAGAAGAAGGCTAACAAAACAGGGGTTTAGAGATCCTGAAGCTTCAAGGCTGTTGTGAGCTGAATTGTGTCCCCATCAAGTCCTTATGTGAAGTTCTAACCACTGCCCTCCGGGCCCACCCCATACCTCCAAATGCAACTGTGTTTGGAGATTGGGTCTTTAAAGTGATTAAGTTGCAATGAGGTCAGTAGAATAAACCTTGCCCCAATGACTGGTATACTGATAAGAAGAGGAATTTTGATGAAGGCCTACACAGAGGGAAGACTGTGGAGATTCAAAAAGGAGCTGAGCATTGATGACCCAAAGAGAGACGCCTCAGAAGAAACTAACCCTATCAACACCTTGACCTTAAGCTTCAGCACCCAGAAATGTTGTCTAATGTTCGGGCCCATTGTACTTAATTATGGCAGCCAGAAAAGACTCATAATACAAGGGATTGAGGCTGTGGGTGGCTGGAGGGGTTGGGAGAATGGAGGGGTGTGGTCAAGCTATCAATTACTACTCTATTTGGGGTTCTTTGTTATACTAGTGTGACTTTCCCCCACCTCCAGTCTCCTGCTACTTTCTTTTTCTGATTCTTTCCCATCCTTTTTATTACTGATGTTTCTACTTTCAGATCGGAGTACACAAGTTCTGACTCAGAGATTCAGAGAACTGATTTATTCTTTGTGAGTCAGAGTAAATGCAAAAAATAAGGGAGAAGAGAGAAAAAAAGAGAGAAACAATAAAGGAAGGAAAGGGAAAAGACCAAATATCATAAAGTTAAACTTGTAATGTAAAACTCCTTTTTGACTGTCACCATGAGTATCATGAGTCCTGACAACCTTAGCGGGGGTAGGCAGGATGGGTATGTTGAAGGTGGATGAATAAAAATTCCCTTAGTATTCACAGACATGTTGTTGGAAGGAATCTTAAACCCATCTGATCCAACTTTCTTGCTTCTGATTGGATTCCCTTCAAATGGTTGATGGAATTTTCTTCCCCTCATTCAGCCGAGTGGAAGGGACTTGGAAGGTGATGGTGTTTGGAGGTGTCATGCTATACCAAAACAGTAGAGACACTCAGCCAATCACAGCAGATGTTAGACTCCACCTTGATTTCCATTTTTTTCTGGCATCTTCCTTCCTTGATGATGTGTTCTTGGTGTTTCTAAAAAGGATGTGGCAAGGGATCACAGAAGCTGGCTTCATGCAAATTCAAGGGCAGGTTTTACTATTTCCCCACCAGCTGAGAGCAGGAAAACAAGGTGATCCCAGGGTGGGGCTCAGTGTTCTTCCAGTTGACTTTTTAGTGAAGACCATCCACACCATCCTCGGGAACCCCTGACCTGGAAGTTGTCTAATCTGACCCCTCCCAAAGCAGGACAAGGCAGCTGTGGAAGGCTGACTTGAGGTTGGTCTTTGCTTCTCCCAGTTCTCTGAGCAACTTCACATCTCTGAGCCCGGCCTGACAATGTCATATAACAGGCCAACTTCCTCCTCACTCCAGGTGGCTTGCTTTTCCCTTTACCTGGCTGTGTTTCCCTTCTTGGTTCTTAATGCCACCTGCTGTTTTATATGTGTATGGAGTTTGTTTTTGCTCATTTTTGTGGAGACCACGTAGTTGCCCCACTGGAAAGGAAGTTCCATGATAAGAAGATCTTTGTTTTGTTACTGATAGATTCCTACTGTATGTTGGGGACACAGTAGTTAGAAATACTTTTTTTTTTTAAAAGATTTATTTATTTTTATACAAGAGCTGGGGCACAGGCCAGAGGTGTGGGAGGGTGAGAGGATTCACCAGAGACAGAGCAGGGAGCAAAACAGGCAGACTGACTGAAATACACTGCTGAGGGGAGCAGTGGGCAAGAGAGGAGAGGTCTGCTGTGCCATGTGGGAATCTCCCTGGCTGGCCAGGACTGGAACCCATGCTGCAGAGGCTGCAGACAGCTTCACAGCATTACGCTCAACCTGCTGCACCACTGGGGAGGCCCTAGAAATACTTTCTAAGTGAACTAACAAAACTGGTTATATTTACTCAAGTTATTATTTTGGGTAACTTTACAGAAAAGTAACCTAAGGGCGGGGTTGCGGGGGAAGGTATAAAACCCTAAATAGAAACCATATGGTAAAATTCCATTGTCCCCTATCCCACTTTATACATTTTTATGCAGGTGAAATCAGGTTAATTTAATGGTAATAGTAATCTAGACTTCTTTCTTTAAAAACTGGAGGGAATTTTTGTTTCTTTGATGCTCATGGATCTACAGCTCCTTTTCAGTGAGTCTCAACTATATCTTCCTACCCTCCAGAGAGAATTTACGAAGTCACAGGACTAAGGAAAGGCAGCTCCAAGATTGCACCCATCTTGCCGCAGCCAGTGCTCTTTCTGCTACAGGTGAGCAGCATCCCAATAGTGCAGAGAGTCCTGGCTAGGCCTCAGCTCTGTCCCCGCCCTAGTCCTTAGATGCTGTTGGATCCAGGGACCAAAGAAAGGCATCATCCTCTCTTTATTTACTACAAAATAGTTTTTCAACCTCTACTCCAGTCATAGCTTTTTCAAGACTGTTTACCTTTAACATGTGAGAGATAATTCCCACCACACAGTTTTAAGGGTAAATCAAGGTAATATTTGTGGTAGAATCTTGTAAGCTCCAAAGAACAAATATCTGACATTTTAATCAGCATAATCTATTCAGAAACCCAGTAGAATGAAAAGGGTGAATGAGGGACTTCAGAGTGGGGTGAACAAGGACTCAAGCGGAGCGAGGTGGGAGGAAATGTGAGTACAACCCAGGCAGGTGTGACAGGAGTGCAGGAAATGGTTATTTCCTTCCCCTCATACTAGGGAATGGGTGGAGAAGAGCTCATGGGGATTGGGACTTGAGTTGGGCTTGGAAGGCAGGCTAGGACTTAGAATGTCAGAGAGGAAGAAGGAGACTCTCCTGAGTGAGAAACATGAGCAGCATAACCTCACTGGAACTTACAGCAACACTTTGAAAACCAGTGATCAGTGAGGAAGAAGAGCTGGGACCAGACTGTGGAAGGCACCCTCTACCAGGCTGAGGAGTGTGGTCCTTATGTGATTGGTAACAGAGATTTTAAAATAGGGGAGTAGAAAGATGAGGGAAGAGGCAACAAGTACAGATAATACAAGTGGTATTATCTCAATCTGGCCATGGAGTTTATGATGGAACTAAAAGAGAGCCTCCCTGGTGGCGTAGGGGTTAAAGTCTCAGCACTATCAAGCTATCACCAGCCACTATGGCCTGAGTTCGAATCCCCAGCCAGGGAGCTAACCCACATGGCGCAGCAGACCTCTCCTGTCTCTCCCGCTGCTCCCATCAACAGTGTCTTTCAGTGGATCTGCCTGTTCTGCTCCCCACTTGGTCTCTGATGAATCGTCTCACCACCTGCACCTCTGGCCTACATCCCACCCCTTGTATGCATAAATAAATTAAAAAATCTTTTTTAAAAAAGGTGGAACTAAAGGAGAAACAGATGTAGCATTGGAATCTGAGTTGCACACTAGGGTTGCAATGATAAGACCCAGATGATCTTAATAGATAATGTTGGAATTAATAGGTAAATAGAAGGGACAAGAAAAGAAGGACTGAGAGGACTTAGAAATGGCTTCAGTTTGGTAGCCAGAGTGAGGGCAAAAGAGGTAAAGATAAAGTGTTTTCAATTCTGGGTGACTGGGTAGACAGTGCTTCATTAATAGAAGTCAGGAAATCACTCAGTGACACTGATTTTGGAGGGCAAGTAATAAAATCCCAAACTAGGCATTTTGAGTTTTAATGTTGGCACGTTGAAGTGAAAGGGTCCCACAGGCAAAGAGAGGTGAAATGCTCACCAAAAATATCAACCCTGAAACCAGAGTTGAACCCTATTCATAGAAGGTGATGGGTTTTCAAGAATCAGTGGAATTCTAAATACTAGTGTGGAATCTAAATACTAGCAAGTGTGGAATCTAAATATTAGCACTACCCTGTTTTGTAAAAGAATTTCCAAGGGGAAGGTTTTAAAAATTATCTTGTATACCAGGTAATTATAGATGAGGTTCAAATTAGAGGGAAAAGAAGCTCATACCTGTTTTTGTAAGTTACCACTGTCACCTCAACCCCCTCCCAGCCCGGAATTTGTGCCTGTGTGCAGAATCCCAGAGAAGAGCCAGTGTGGTGGAGGTTTAAACTCCCAGACCAGCATGAGGCTTACTCCTTACCTGGGATCTGTGTAGACAAGCAGCCTCCCAAGGGGTCAGAGAGGTGGAAGGGAGACTGGAATCCTAATTTTGGGCCGGGGAAGGCAAAGCTATTAGAATCCAGGGGGTTGGGGGCTCTTAGAAATAATACAGGTGTCTCCAAGGTGTGACTATGCCCCCCCCCCCACCTTGGCAGGACCACTTCTAGGTGAGCTATGAGCGGAGACAGTGGGTCCCTCTGATATGTGGTTGCAGGTGAAAATTAGCAGCACCGTCCACAGTCGCTAAGACATGGATCCAGTCTAAGTGTCCACTGATGGAGAAGTGGACAAAGAAATTGTGGATTATCTACTCCCTGGAAGACAACCCAGTTATTTAAAAAGATGCAAGAGTGGCTTTTGGGACAAAATGGAAGGACCTCGAGGTAATTATGCTAAGTGAAGTAAATCAGAAAGTGAAAGACATATTGGATGGTTTCATTTCTCTGTGGAATATGAATAACCAAACAAAATATACTGACAAAGTACAGCAAAAACAAATCTTAGACTTAGAGAAAAATATACTGGTTACCAGAGGGAACGGGGCAGGGAGAAGGGGGCGGTGTTTGCGGGGAGTGAGGAAGGGGAACCAGGGAAGGAAGGGGCTAGGACCTTGGTGCCGGAGGTTTGGTGGAGGGTTTGTGAAACATGTGCATAGATGGAGGAGTGGAAATGTACCCCAAAGTTGTGTAGACATGTAAATGACTGAAAAATTAATAATAATAATCATAAGTTTGGCAACAGCTGGAGGCTTGATGGCTGAGCAGTGCGTAATGGGGAGGCAAGAAGACAAGGCTTCAGAGCAGGGACTGTCAGCTAAGGGACTGGGATGGAGGCTGAGGGCAGGGAGGGTGCGAGGAGGGTGCAGCTAAAGGGTTGATGTGGAGAGGACTGCGGGAGTGAAGCTGTCACCATGTAAAAAAAGCCTTGGGATTGACTGCCCCACTGTGGTTATGCAATCAGCTAAAAATTCACTCTTTTGAGAATGAGATGCATTATAAATAATTTATTTTTAAATTGGTTATTCAGGAGTCAGTCCTAAAGAGAGTAAAAGCATTTCACTGAAAAGTGGTTAGTTTAATGACAATGTGTAACTGTGTCCTCAATGAGCAGAAAAAAAAATCAATGGGACAAAAATGAACCATTTTCCATTCATTGATTTTGTTGCCCTTCAGAGCCACATCCACTCACTCAGTTACTTTTTACACATTTTGGGCTCCTCATGGGGAGGCCCGTCAACACTGAGGACACCTTGGAGACTTGTCCAAGGGCCAGGACTTGTCTCCAGAGAAGGTTCCTGCTGGTCCCCAGTAAATGAATCTTTTGCCAGTTGACCTCCTGTCTGCATTTTGGAGGAGTCAGACGTGTCCCAGGGGACCTCCGGCTCCTGTGTAGTCTCTGACTTTGCTGCCCTAGACTCAAGGGCTTCTGCTTTCACTCCCAGGCACTGGGTAGCCCTAGGTTCCTAAGGTCCCTGCTCCCTGCTTTCAGCGGGTTCTCACTGTACCACCAGGCACGCCTTCCTTTATTGCATGTTGGCTCACTTGCACAAGGCTTACAGAGATGGTTCCAAATTCTTCTTTTGTTTGAAGCTCCATATCTATTCTATTTCACGGGGACTTGGGTAAATCAAGACCCTCGTGTCTTCCTCTTCCTCCCTCTTTACCTGTATGCCTCCTCCACATCTTTCAGAAGGCAAAGAGACTCTGGCACTTTGAATGCAAAAATAGCCTTTGATCTTTGCCCCTTGCAATGTGACTTTGCCCATCTTCCAATCAGGAGGTGGAATTGCTCCTGCTCCTCTGGAATCGGGTCTGGCTGTTATTTGCTTAGACAAAGAGCAGGCCACAGAAATGATGGTCTGCCAGGTGGAGATGAGGTCTCGAGAGATCTTACAGTCCAAGGTCACTGAGCACTTTCCTTACAGAGAATCTCTCAAGGTCACTTGTGGAGTTAGGGTTTGAAGGCCTCTCCGGGTCCACTGATGCTGTTTGTCTCACTGCCTTGACCGCCTCTGCTCTGCCTTCCCCTCTCATCCTGCTCCCTAGCTCCATTTTATTCTCTCCCCCCATGCTCCTTCCACTTCTGTAACTGCGGTCATTTCCAATTTTCTCTCCTGTGCTTCCCTATTGCAATTTACTTTAGGTAAATGACTCACAAACATAATCTCAAGTCTTGGCCTTAAGTCCCATCCTATAATTTTAAAGGTCTAATTAGACATTTTCACTTGGCTGCCTGGCTGTCCCCTCAGACTCAGCATTTATGAAGATGCTCTTGCCTTCTCCTCTAAAACTACACCCCCTCCACTATTTCTACCACATTCACCATCATTTTTCCTGTCTGTCAGGCTGGAAATCTTCGATGGATGTCTTTTCCTTCAGGGCCCATGGCTGAACCTGGCGATGTACCTGGTTTTGCTTGGCTGCTGTCAGCTCTGCCACTCATACAAGCACTTGTCACTCTTTGTCTGGCTGTCACGGAGTCCCCAGTGCCTCCTCCTACACCTCACCTCTTCATCAACAACTCACCCTGACATCCCAGATTATTCCCCTCAAACATTTCTTTCATGGTATCACTCCTCTGTTCCAGAACCTTCTATTGGCTCCTATTTTTCTTTCTTTTTTCCTTTAAATTTTTCTATTTTCTTGTTTTTACTCTTCCCAATTTGGCAGGGCACTTTCCTAGAGAATTATTTAGAACTTGAAAGCTATTATAGTACCCTCGCTTGGGCTGGGAGTGGGGGTGCAGGAAGGGGTCAGTGGCCCCAACCCCTCCTCTATCCAAGGTCAGTTTTTTTTTTTTTTTTTTAGCTTTCTTGCCATTACAACAAACCCTTCCACTATCCCTGGAAGCCAAATCCCACAAGGAGGCTATCAGAGGTGAACCACTCCCCTCCAAGCCCTCCCTGCATGTCATCTTGTCTGATAATGAAGCTTCTATACCCAGGGCCCCCGTGTACCCCCTCTGTACTCTCGTTTAACTTCTGACTTTCCCTATAATCTGCCGGACAGCTGGGGCTCCCCAGACCCTAAGTCCTCTATTCGATTCCCTCCTACTGCCACTGCATGCCAGTGGAATTGCAATGTCTGCACCCAGATCTCTGTCCCTCAGGCTATGTGAGTTCTCATGGTGGCTGTGTCTGTGTCTGTGTCTGCAGAACACCCTCATTTCATGGATTGTCACATCACCCCACAGAACTGGCTGGTTCTCTCTGCACCAAGTTGCAACCTGGTTGGGGAATGTGTCAATTTTCTTCGATTTGTGATCTTTCATGTCGATTTGGAAGGAGGGTGTGAGGTGGTTATTTACAGCATAGCAATTCACCTCTTCAGAGTAAACAGAGGCTTTTTCTGCTCTGAGAAATGTGTTGGCTCTTGGCCCTAAGACTTTTTGAAGCCTGTTGCCTCTATAGTCCGTGTCCTCACTCCTCACTCCAAGATGGGCCCCTGGACCTTGACATTTTCCTGTTGCATTTATGCTAAGCCAGATGGGAGTGCTGGGAAAGGAAGGTTCTCACTTGGTTTATTTGTCTCCATCTAATGCATCCATCTCAGGAGAATTGAAGCTTTCAGCTACCCCCTCCTTAGGAAGTGGTATAAATAGTCCTCTCCATCCCGCACCACACAGCAGTTCTTGTCTAGATTTGGGGTCTTTTCTGCTCCTTCCAGTCCCTTCTCTGCTAACCCCATTCCTGATCATTCTACCCTAACTGCCTTTATGGCTCTGAGGATCTTCTGCTGCCTGGTCCCTGCTTCTGCCAATTGTGAGAATATTCTGGCAGATTAAGACTTCTATGGAACCCTGGGAACTCATCCTGATGAACCTATTCCTGCTCTTGGGTCCTTGCAGATAGAGGGGAACAGGCCTCTGCAGGTGCAGTTCTCACAGATGAAACTACTGCAAGTTGATAGCATTTCAGTCTCCTGCTCTGGCACCTCACAGCTCTGTCCCTGGCAATGTGCAAGGACCATAAGCTCTCACTTCTGTATCCTGGAGAGTGGTTTTCCCCGTAAGACTCAGTGACTTGGGTTTTTTGGGGTCCTGGGAGTTTTGTGTCTGGTTTCGATTATGGTGTGGTGTTCCTAACAAGAGATAAGTTTTTGTGTTTATTCTCAATTTAAAGCAGACTTTTCCTTGGCTGAGCTCATTTAAAGGATGATCATTGCCTTTTTGCTAGGCAGGCAAGTTTACCATTCACTGGGGATGCTCTGATAGTGACAGGGTGGAGTCAGGGAGTCTGGTATTTTCCCGGCTTAAGGTGACTCCAGGTGGCCTTAAAGTGAGAAATTCTGGCCGCTTAATTTAGAAACTGGTGGTGGTTTTGCAAAGTGGGAGTTCATCAAATTGCTCAGTGGAGCATGAGCTATATGTCTAATCTACAAACTCCAGGCAGATTAGGACCTCAGCGCATGACTGGGAGCCAGTGGCTGGGGGCTCTGAGCCCTACCTTCCTCTCTGTTGGCTCTTGACTGCTGGTGGGGTGTCCTAACCCAGGTCAGGCACACAGCTGGCCTGCGCCCCATGCTCCCCACACATGAGAAGGATGGACCCCTCCTTCTCCCAGTCACTCATGTGGGCTCTGTAGGTTATGGATGGTGTGCATTTCAGAGCCCTTGATGTTCATGGATCTAAGAAAGGACTGTCAATGGGGTGAGGAGGAAGCAGGTACTGAGATTTTTCTTTGTCTCTTCAAAGACAGCCACTTGTATAAAGAAGTGGCAAGCAGTGGTCTCTGAAGTCAGGGCCCTTACCATCTAGTTGAGGTATGAGGCGAACGCAGCTGGAACATTCCTCTATTTGAGTCATTCATTCAGTAAAATACTGTATCAGGACGTAGGGACACAAAGCTCAAGGAGAAATAGGCTCTGGTCTCAGGCAGTGTCCTGGGGGCAGGGGAGGAGCATGAGTATGCAAGGGGTCATCCAGGTGTCATACAATGTGTGTGTGGGGAGCACACCCTCTGGGCCTTGGTCGGAATTCCTCAGGACATTTCATAGGAGAATGGATTATTGATTTAATTGATAAGGAGGAAATGCATTTCCCTCCTGGAGAAGGTGTTTCTAGCAAGAAAACCTGCAAAATTGTGGAGGCTTGTTGACTATGAGTCGCTTTTAATGAGAAATGTGGGAAAAAATGAGAATGGGAAATACTAGGAAATACTTAGCGTGGGCAAAGAGGAAAACGGAAGGATTTGGGCCGAGAAGGAACAAAGTCAGATTTGTATGCTAGAAAAAAATTGAGAAAAGGGTGGAGAGAATGAGGGGATGGGGGGATGAAACTGAAGTTAGGAATCAGCATGGAGGGGCCTCCCTGGTGGTGCAAGGGGTTAAGACACAGCACTGCAGCCACTGCAGCATGAGTTCGATCCCCAGCTAGGGAGGTGACCCACATGGCGCAGCAGACCTCTTCGACTTGCCTGCTGCTCCCCCAGCAGTGTATTTCAGTCAATCCACCTGTTCTGTTCCCCACTCTGTCTCTGGTGAATCCTCTCACCCCCACAGCTCTGACCTTTACCCCAGTTCTTGTATGCATAAATATATGTTTTAAAAAAAAAAAGAAATCAGCAAGGAGGCCACTATGACAATCTAGCAGGAGGTACTCAGGAAAGAAGGGGCAGAGGGGAAAGACACCCATGAAATGGAGCCCATGGAGAGGCTATGATGAGAGAGAGGGCTTTGGTTGGCTGGCTATTAGAGCACAGGTTTGTGGGAGACTGCTCGTGGCACCTGATGGCAGGCTGCGGGTGGGGGGCTGGTGTGCTCTTGGGAAAGGAAGGGGCTGGAGAGGATACTGGAGAGAGACCTGGGGGGCAGATCCTGGAGGAATTTCCATGCTTTACTAAGAAGCATGACATTCATTTTGCGGGTTCTATGTGTTTCTGCAAGTGAAGGGTTTTAAGTAGGAGAAAAATGTGAATGCATTTGTTTCTGAATTATCACTAAGTTTATAGGTGCTAGTGGATGGGACTG